>NW_022196904.1:57242186-57272425 GCF_008632895.1 Mastomys coucha
ACCGCAGGCTGTCCTGAAGTTTGCTGTATATCCCAGGCTGTCCTTGAACTTGCGATCCTTCAATCCTCTCAGTCCTTCACCTCTCCAATACTGGGATTTCAGGCCCCTTACAGCCACACCTAGCTCATTGGAAGGAAGCCTTGAAATAATTAAAAGAGGAAGTAATGCTTTGTTCTGATGCTCTGCTTGGGGAGCACTGGGTCACACACTCAGGGAAATCTGCTTTAGAGACTGGCTTCTTTTTATCCTCAGAAAGAATGCATCTACCTCCAGCTAATCCCTCCTCTCCTCCATCTGCCTAAAGCAGACCAGCCTCAGCCTCCCATGGCTGGCTTTAGAAGCATGCACTACCACACCTGGCTTTGACTGTTGTTTCTAAGTACTAAACCCAACCTTGAAGTTCCAGCCTCAGATGCTGAAATTGTTGCCCTTCTGAAGAGAGAGACACATGCACATGATTCGGAGTTTGCACACCTTTAGTTGTGTTCCCCTGCCACGTGAATCAATCCATTTCTTGAGAATTTAGAAATGTAGAATGTGGAGCACATTCCCTCTCTAAGTTTATGGCATGCTCCAAACTCCAGGGAGATTGCAACATCAGGCCGAGCAACAGTCATCCAACATTCATACCCTAAAATACTCAACTTCCATGGAAATTTCAGAGTGGATTTTGACACCAAGAGAGAATCGGTCCTTTGTGGAAGCAGGTGACTTTGCTGAGCGTGGCTCCTCTGTGCATTTCAGTGGTGCCGGGCTGGAGAGTGTGTGAGCAAGACGCCCATCCCAGAGCATGTGGACGGGGACTGGAGTCCGTGGAGTGCCTGGAGCATGTGCAGCCGAACGTGTGGTACTGGAGCGCGATTCCGGCAGAGGAAATGTGACAACCCCCCGTAAGTTCCCCCTCAGATCCTACTGCAAGGGCATCCCACTCTGTGGGTCTTCCCCCCTAATGCTGAGAATTGTCTTATAAAGGGGAGCAGAATAGACTATGGTTGAGTTCAAGGGCCTTGAGTGAATTGCATTATCTTACCTAAGCTGGAGTTCTCTCTGAGCACGGAGATACAGTGGAGTCCCAGTGGAAGCACAAGCTGACTCCATCATCTCTTACTTGGCTGTGGTATAAACACTCCCAAGACAGCTAGATGACAATCTGTCTTGACGACATCATGGTCTCCTGGGTTAAGGGTCATTCTCAGGAAGCGTGGAGACTTTCCTAAAGGGGAAACTGACCTTCAACTTGCTGTTGGCAGATTTGAGAACAGGTTGAGCATGTGCTTGGAAGCATCTATGGATGGATTCAGTGTTTGTTCAGCTAAACCATTTTCACATTTTCACTGTTTCTCTTTCTGGAATTATTTGACGGGGTTGGGGGGTGGAAACAGGTATTTTTCTAAATTCCTTTTCATGGACTATGATACACCAAAGACCATTCCTGTTCACCCCAGGAGATTTACCCTGGAAAACTCAGGGATAGATTTTTATGCTCCAATATAATAACTATACCCCCATGGGTTTTCTCCTCCTTTGAACTTCCAGAATTTTAAATGTCCTCTTTGAAGATCTGCTTTCTCTCTTGAATGTCCTCAGTCAGATCCCATCTGTTTAGAGAGTGAGCAAGTGCTAAATTGTGTGTAAACATGAATTGTTTTTCCATGTCAAAGTCATATTGATGGCTAATTAGCAGTTACCTCTTGTTTATAAAAAGCCCTGGTATTCAAACTGCATAGTTAAATCACAGGGGTGATTGGATCCTTCACTGCCTCAGGTGATACCAAGACCTAACCAACAGTAGGAGAATGTCCTTTATGAGGAGAGGTGACATCCATAGTTTAGTAGGTGGCAGTAACATCATAATTTTTGGTGACCTATAACAATTGGCATTATGTAAAATGTCTTTTTTCAGTTGAGATACAGCTTAATGTCTGGCACACAGTAGGTATTGAAACAGTTAGGAATGACTTTCTTAACCAAAAGCCTAGATGACCTCCTACTAAGAGGGCCAGGCAAGGGAGATAATTAAATACCTTTGTCTGAGTGGTAAGAAATGATTGGAGGGTAGATTAATTTTTGTTTAAACATGGCTCAGTTGAAAGTTAGAGCTCTGACTCTCAAAGGAGAGATGTGGGTTTGGATTCATAGAGCTGAGGTTTGGGCCCCAACAGTCATAGCCATTGGCCATTTGACCTCGAGGAAAACTCACCTGTTCCCTGGTCCTTAGTTTGCCCCATTAGAGCCCACTGGCATGTGAGAGGAGGAAGACCCAAATGTGAAAACTGGCACAGGCTAGTCTTAAGTCCAGTCATATGCCTTACACTACAGCTCCCAGCAGCTTCTCCTTGTCCAAATTGTAAAAATCTGGGGAATACCTTTGGTATTACATAAGTGGTCCTTATCAGTAGCAGAACCATGATGACAACCCCCACCTCATCCTGTCTACCTCACAGAGCTGTTCTGCAGCTCAGCACAGGGTGGGAGGGGCTGATCTGAGTGTAGAAGGCTGTCTGTGTTGTGCTTAGAGCTCACAGGCCTTGGCTGAATACTAGTCTACTCCTGCTTATCATATATGTCAACCCTTATCAGGTGGTACCCAGCAAGCATCACGAAGAGCCTCTAAATGTTCAACACTCTCTGTGTCTTGACATGCTGGACAGTGTGATTTATTTAGGTGACAGCAGTACTCGTACATATCACACAATGTCCCCAGAGCTGGGAAAATGCTTTAGGCATACTTTTCAGGGACCAGCATCACCCTTGTGTCTTGCGATGCTATTGGCTAAGATCCCCCTGCCGGAGACAACTCGCAGAGGAGACTTTCCAGGGCTTTGTGGCTTCTCTCCAAGGCTGTCCCAATCCTAACTGCTCTCCTGCTGCTCTGTCCTACCCAGGAAGCGTTTTTTTGCATTGTGCATTTTGCAATCCAGTCTCCTTAAGGCTTTCCAGTACCTAGAATTACATTGCTGTACCCACCCTGGCTTACCTTGCTGTGAGGTTCTGTGTGTTGGGAATCTAGTCCCATACCCCCCCAACCCAGTGGCCCCAGAAAAGAAAGTGCTTATACAATGTTTTTTTTTTTTAATCTGCATTCTCAAATACCCTCATGTGCCAGACCCTAGTCCTCAGCCCCAGCACCATCATGAATTCACCTCTTTTTTTTTTTTTAACCTCCTGTGCTTTGTCACTGAGGACTGAGAGAATGAAAAGGACAACCACACACATACTGTCCTTTTCATGTCCACATGCAGGCATGTGGGCTCTTCACACAGTGGTGTTGGACAATGGTGTGTGTCCCTTCTCTGCAGTCTCCTCAGGCCTGGTGGCTGTGGGACAGACTGGTGCTTAAAAATGTACCAGAAAGAGAAGGCCACTGTTCTTGTTCCTTCAAAGCCTGTGTTCCCTCTAAGGGATTTTTACCCCTGCTGTCAGTAAGCATTGTGTAAATGATGCTGGGCATGGTTTACAGCAACAAGCAAAAACATACAAAACCCTGCTCACCCTCCCACAATTCCCCTTCCCCCTATTTCAAACCCAATCCCTTTTAAGCTTCGTCCTCCTCCCTGTTCACTTCTACCCTCTTCATACATATCACCCTGTGATGGTTTGTATATGCTTGGCCCAGGGAGTGGCACTGTTAGGAGATGTGGCCTTGTTGGAGTAGGTGTGACACTGTGGGTGTGGGCTTAAGACCCTCACCCTAGCTGCCTGTAAGTCAGTATTCTGCTCGTAGCTTTCAGAGGAAGATGGAGAACTCTCAGCTCCTCTTGTACTATGCCTGCCTGGATACTACCATGTTCCTGCTTAGGATGATACCTGACTGAACCTCTGAACCTGGAAGCCAGCCCCAGTTAAATGTTGTCTTTTATAAGACTTGTCTTGGTCATGGTATCTGTTCACAGCAGTAAAACCCTAACTAAGACAACCACCATTTCTGCCTTTCTTAAGGGCACAGCCCCTATGTCCATGGTTACCCCTTGTCTCACATGCAGCTGTTTATAACAAGTCAGGTGGATGGGACCCACTGTCACCAAGTATCAGATTCCAGGCCCATGTAGTCTAAGATATCCTTAGCTTAGGATCCTGAATTATATCCCCTTTACATCCCTTTTTCTGAATGCAGTGATGTTCTGCCGTTCCAGGCCAGCCTGTCTTAGGGGACCAGCATGACCACCATTCGGCCCACCTCCACCTTGAATCATCTTGTTTGCTCTTCAGCCACAATGATCCAACCCAGGGCCTTCATCAGCACTTTCCTAAGCCTAACTTTCCCTTGCCATTATTAAGATCTCAGTGCAAATCTCTTATCCCCAGAGGAGCCCCTTCCCTGACCACACTGTTCAAAGTGGTGTTCAGCTTCATTCTGTCTAAGCATCCTCCTAGCACTTACATTTCAACTAAGTTTTGCTTTGTTCTCATCGGCCTTGGAACTTCCTGTAGGCCCAGGGCAGGCTCCACCTTCCCTTTCCCACAGAGCAGTGGCTCAATAAAATTTGCTGGGACATCTCCTTTCCTGCTTTCCCAGGAGAAGCAATCTTTCTGCCTTTCCCAGGCCTCCATAACACATCCCTAATGTCTTTCTTCCCTTCAAAAACACTAAAATTAACCAAATCCATCAGGCCAAATAATAGGTCACCAATAAGCTCCCTTAACCTGCATTGCCTCTTAGATACTCTAACAAGCCAGGCCGTGTAGCCCACCCTTCCCCTGCAATAGCCAGAAATGCTCAGTAATAAGCCTGAGCATGTCAGCCCAGCCTTGGGAATTTCAAGTTAGAAAATGACCTGGTTTTGCTCCTGTAGTATTGACACCTTGGTAGTTAGTCTGACCATTTGCTATGACCATTCACCTCCATTTCCTGTTGGGAATGGGAGCAACTTGTCCTGTCTCCTTGGAAAATGGTCTACAAGAGTCCATCCTACCTTGCTGGAGCCAACCTAAAAAGAGGAGAAAAACATGGTCAGACTTTGGGCAGGTAGATCCCAGCAGCCCTGGTATTTCCTGAAATAACTGGGTCAGCAGTACAGGCAATTAGGGCTTAGAGCATACGGCCTGATCTTGCACAATGCCTATGTGATGATTGTTACAAAGCACAGCTGATCATGGACTCTGAGCCAAGCTCTGACCATAACAACATATTCTCTGTCTCACTCCTTAAATCAGACAGCTCACTGCCCTGATATTCCAAGAGGATGGCCAGAGCTCACCACAGTGTACAGCTTGGAACACTCCCATGAACCTCTCCCCATGGTTTTCTCTGCACATCCCTGGCTCCTTTCCCTCTATTCTGCAGCTGGTTTATTCACTGTCCAAAGATACTGGCCAGACACTCCCCCATCACCCCACCCTTTTCTCCTGGTCCTGGTTTTTATAGCTATTGGTGTTTTTACTTCCTCGTGTGTGTGTGTGTGTGGGGGGCTCATCTGTATTTTTAATCCAGTTTCCTACATTTGTTCTTTCCTGCCATTTGTATTGCTTTTAGTTAGAGTTAGTGGAAAAGTCATCTCTGTTCTGGATTTTGATGCTGGGTGAAAGGGGGAGGCAGAGAAAAAGGCTCAGGTGCACATGTGTCAAGAGCTCTCTCTATTCCAGTACCTGCAGGATGTCGTGAAGAGCAGAGGAGAGAGGTTGGTACATCAGGGCCTCTGCAGCATTGTCACCCCATGGCTACCTCAAAGGAACAGGGAAGCAGCTCGTCACTTGGTACTCAGAAGAGGGAAGGGCAGAGTAGAGTTCTATGACTGTGCTTGGCTTCGAGTCCCCAGTGACTCCCATCTGTGTGCTTTTCAGTATAATGACCTGGACTTTCCATGGGTTCCTCATCAGAACAAACAAACAAATGAAACTCTAAACTGTCTATTCTTAGTGGTAGTTTCAGTCTGGCTTAGGTACTTTTCAGAGACCTTAACACTAGAACACATGGCCCCACGGTGCACCAGCTGGATCTTTCTCTCCTAGCTTACATGGATGTATTTGTCCTATCCCTCCAAAGGAAGGACATGCCTGCCACCGCCCAATCTACCATCTCCTTGTCTTTACTGCTTCTCTGTGGATGCTCAGGGCATTCCAGGGTGCTGTGAAGGCGACCCTGGTAGGAGACAAGAACAACTTTGGGAGGATCAGAGGTGGATGAAATAAATCTTTCTCTCCACACCTGTTTCTCCTCAAAAACCTCTCACTTCCTTATTCTCGTTTCTTCTTAAACATGCTTATAAAAGTCAATCCTCATGAAAACTAAAACATCTTGCAAAGCATCATTCATTACCAGCAGGCTCACACATTCTGGAGCATCCATGCATGTGTGTGTGCTAGCACGCTTCGAGTGAAGGTGCTGGCTTTGGCGGTCTGGATGTGTGACCACATGACAATTAGCCAGCTTTGCATAGTGGTTGCCCCATGTGCACGGACATGAGCCAGTGGGTTTGCATTTGCTGCCACTTCCTTGCTGCCACACGCTGTCATTGGTCTTCTCCACTGTGGACATTCTGGTGGGCCTGTTGCAGCATCTCTTAAGGTTTGGGTTTCACTCACCAGCAGTGAAGTTGAGCATCTTTGTATGCCTCCCTTGGATATCCTATTCTTGAGCAAGGCCTGTTGAAGCCATGTTAGTTTATATGTGTTTGAGCTGTATCAATGTTTAGAAGATCCTGAAATATGATGCTTTAAACATGGAGGATTGGCATCAGACATATATCATTTTTACATGTGTATATGTGGTCACATGTGTGTGGGTGCATGTGTGGGCTCATGCCTGTGGAGAGCAGCCTCTGCCTTGATTTCTCCCCACCTTATGCTTTGAGGCAGGGTCTCTAACTTAAATCCAGAATTCAACAACTCAAGTTTCAGTAGCTGTCTTGCTCTGGAGATCTTGTCTCTGCCTCCCAAGTGCAGGGATTATGAATGGGTTGCCAAGACTATACAGCATTCGTGTAGATCCAGGTGATCCAAGCTCCCGTCCTTATCCTTGTGTGGCAATAAGCCATCCACCGAGCCCTAGAGATGCATCTTTAAAATCCCTCATGCCCAAGTTGTCTCTGCGTCGGACCATCCTTTGACAATTTCTGGGCAGTTCTATGTTGTTTTCCGTCTCCAGTCCTAGCTCACACCCCTGAACAGTCATCCTTCCCCCACACTGAATCTTTGGTGTCTGCATCTGAAGGACACGGTCAAGAACTTCTGGGGATTTTGTTTTGCTTTTTGTCTGTTTTGTTTGTTTGTTTGTTTTACTCAGACTGTCTTCTGTGCATCCTCAGATAGCTGGCCCCCACATTAGGATAAGATTTCAACTTGCTGGCACCTCCCTGTCACAGGCCCTAAAGAGCCATGGAGCCTAAGATATGGAGCCCGGAGGCTTGGGCCTTCTCATTCTCTGTCAGAATAAAGGATATAGACCCACTAGCTGCTCTCAAAAGGGAATGACTATTCCATTATGAACTCATTTTTACTGCCCTCATATTTGCCGAGTCGTGCTGGGATTTTGTTGTCTTCGTCTCCCTAGATGTGTTTTGTTTTAATCCACCCTGAATGGCTTCAGAGGACCTCCAGGGTGAACAAAAGTCCCAGCACCCTGCTTCACACACACCAAAGGTATATCTAGCCTCTCCTTTCTGCCCTTGCTGATTCAGCAAAACATCTCCCTAAGCCCAGACCCCTACGTCTATGACTCAGGCTTTGTGCAGGCAACCCAGCATGAGATGGTTGGTAAACTCAGTCCCACCTGTGTCATCCTCCATAGACCTTTTTCCCCAGCCACACCCTCCGACAGTGACTCTTTATGTCTCTCTGTACCACAGATGAAGGGCACCTCTTTCTAAAGGTTGCAGAATTGCTATCTATGTAGGAAGATCCAATCACTGGCATGGTTATTCTACAAAGTCTCTATGGTCTCCATCCCTCTTATCTCCTGGAATGCTGAAACCATGAATAATGTTATTCTTCTTTCTAGACACCAGGCCCATGAGAAGTTTAACTTTAAAATTAGGTACAATAGCAGGTTAATAACAATGATAAAATAATCACAACCATTGGCTATAATAAAGTCACTTAATGTTTATAAATTATATATTTATGGCATTCCCTACTTTATATTTTTAGACCATGTTTGATTGTCCATAATTTGAAACTACAGGAAGCAAAACTATAAGTCTGAGAAATTACCATACTGCAGCTAGACATGAAGAGTAAGGGCCTATGTGATCCTGCCATGTGTGGTGGGGGGATTACTAGAGTAGTGGACCATGTAGCTAGTCATGTAGAATTATTCCTCTTTTCCCATGTTGGTCAGAATAACAATTCTGATTATTTTTATCAATTTCTGCATTATGGATCTTTTCTTTTTCCATTTTTGGATGTGTGAATGTATGCTTGTGTGTTGCACACCTGTTTATGTATGTTTGCACTATGTAGCTGTGCATCCATCTACCTGTATGCACATGGATATGGAGTCCCAAGATTGGTGTTGGGACCCATCCACCATAGCTCTTCTACTTTATTCATCAAGACAGGATCTCTCAGTCAAACCCCGTGATCCTTGAGATGGCTAGTTCTTCTAGCCAGCTTGCTCTGGGGTATCCCCTGTCTCCATCTTCCAAGGCTAAAAGTACAGGCAGGATATCATGCCCATCCAGCATTGACATGGATTCTTGGATTCCAAACTCCATTATTCATGCTTGTGTGGCAAGCACTTCAGCCAGTAAGCCATGTCCCCAGCCCTCATAGACACTTTGACCAGAGTAAGTTTACCATGAAGAAACCCTTGCTTTATATGGCAAGTGATTAAAGTCAGTGAGAAATAGGTACTTAGAGGCAGCCAGAACTCTGATGGATACAGGATGTCTACATGTCGGCTTCATGTCTCATTTGATGAGGATGCTCCTTACCCACCTAAGACTCAGACTCGGTTAGCCTTCTCAGAGAGGTATCATCTAGGGCCCCAGGCAGGGGAGAGGCCTGGAGGCTGAACTCTCTGGGAAGGGAGGGTGGGTGTCAGAGGAGAGAAGCTGCATTGCAGAACAGGACAAGACTCTGCCTTGGTGGTTGCTATACTCAAAGCCATCCTCAGGCATGCAGCCCAAAGATGCAATAAGGGGTGCCGAGAGGAAAACCTGCTCCTCTTTAGTGTCTGTCTAGAACCTTGTATTAACAAAGCTGAGCACAAAGCCTGCTTTAACCAGAGACTCTGCTTGTGCCATACTGAGTATCATTTCATTGAAATTTGAAAGACACTCTTCTATGTTTCTATGTCCTTTTTAAAATTGTTTCTTTTATTTTTTGAGATAATATAATTATATCATTTTTTCCTTCCTGTTCCTTGTTCAAACCCCTTCCATATGCTCCTCCCTGCTCTCTTTCAAATTCATGATCTCCTTTTTTGTTATTGTTATATATGTGTGTATATATATATATATAAATAACATATATATGTATATACATATATGTTCTTAAATACAACATGGTTAGTCTGTATAATGTTACTTGTACATGTATTTTAAGGGCTGATCATTCATATTGGATCATCAGTTGATATGCTGTTCCCTAGGGAGGACTATTTTTCCCAGCATGCCTTAGGTGCCTGTAGTCCTTTGTGTTTGGGCCCTGTCCACATTAGCATGTCTGTTGTCATTATCCTTGTTCAGCTCATGTTTAGGCAGTCATGTTAGTAAGACTTTATTGGTGTGGCTTCTGACATTCCTAGAAGATACAGTCTCATAGCAAACTCCCTGACCCTCCAACTCTTCCATCTTTCTACCCCCTCTTTCACAATTTTCCTGAGCCTCATGTGTATCCACTGGAACTGGCTCTGCAGTTCTGCATTTTGATTTGTTGTGATATTGTTTTGAATTGTTGTGATGTAATGTTCTCCATCTGCTGCAAAGAGAAGTGTCCTAAATAAAGGGTGGGTCCTACATTTACCTCTGGGTTCAAAACAAATATTCAGAATGATACAGATATATCCTGACTCCTTCAGTGATGGAATGTGTCCTGGAAGACATGAAAACTCCTCCCCCACCTGCCCTTGGTCAGTGCAGCAACACAGAAAGAAAATCTTTTCAAGTTTGTGGGTTCTTTCTTCTTGCCCTAAGCTCCTCTGATTATTGTAGATAATTTTACTTTTGTTTCTTTGTAGTAACTCCGTCTCATGTTCATACAGCATACCCCTGTCTCTGTGTTTTCATTTCGCCATTAAGTATCTTTATGAGAATTGTTTTAAAGTTTTTGTCTATTAACAAATCTGCTTAACAACAGACTTACTGGGGATGGGGTCTGCGGATACATTTTGTTGTATTTATTTATGGCTAAATGAGATCTTGATGCTGGGTGTCAATCTGAAGGGACAGTTTAAGGTCTTTCCTGACCCTGGATGGTTTCCTGGCCATGCTTCATAGCTTTCTAAGTTCTGGAGATACAATTACTTTTAGATGAGCTAATCCCTAAATGTCTGGCACTTATCTATTTACTTTTTTTTTTTTTTTGGTTTTTTTGTTTTTTGTTTTTTGTTTTCTTTTTATTTCAAGGCTTGATCTCTCTATGTAGTCCTGACTGTCCTGGAAACTGACAGGTATTAAGAAGGAAAAATGGTGCAGGGTAGCAGATGTTTGAAAATCCCTGGAAGCCATGTCACCTGCTCGGGTCTTCAGCCCTTTAAAAAACTGGCTTTTGCTTAACTTGGGCCTAATTGTAACTTATTAGGACCCCTCAAAGAGCCATCAGTATGTAATTTTCCTAACCTTTTCCCCTGGAAAGGAAGGAGTTCTTTAGTGTGTGTGAGGCTAACATGGGCCTGCAAGGGGCCTTACCTTCTACCTGGCATGTTATTCGCATAATACCTTGTATACTAGAGCATGGACTCATGCACTCTACCAGATGTTTTTATAACGTTTTATTATAATTCAGCTGAACCTTTTATTTCACATGCTGTCTCTGCCTGCTTCTATACCAGTAGCAGTTGCTGCAATAAACTGTGTGGCTCAAAAGATCAAAGCTACTTATTCTCTGACCCTTTTACAGAAAAGGTTCATTGATCACTGGTGTAGATTTTCAATAAAGACTTATGCCATTCTCTATTCTTACCTTTTTCCTCTAAAACCATGATCAGAGGGTAGCCTATGGATATGATGAGAGGCAGAGGGATGGAAAGAAATACCCACTACCCAATACTTAGTTTGTGAGTACAAAGTTCGGGTACCAGACATGTAAGTGTATAAATACCTATGATGTGACTTTCTTTCTTACACTGAATTTCAAAAAAAAAAAAGCAAGTAGTTACAGTGTATCATCATGACCTTGATACCATGGAGATGTATGGAAGCCTTAAGCTCATCTAGGTCAGAGGCCCTCAAGGATGCCTTGGGGCCTCTCAGAGAAGCTAAGCAATGCCACACTGTGGCCAACCCAGCTAGCATCACGCCATTCTGTCTTGAACCTTAGATGTGTGCACTCTGCCAGGGAACACAGCCCATTCTCTAGAACCGCTTCTCACCCAGTCAGTCTAGACATGACACCTAGGAATTCAGGCTACAGTATTGGCCTCACTTGCAGGGCTGAGACTTAACTGGCTGATAGCCAAAGACCAACCATAAATGTATTAATCACCCCACTTTGTTGTAAAGTAAATGACAACTCTTCATTCCTTCTAAAACTTGGAAACTTCTAGAACATATCAAAGAATATTTTAAAGGTCTTTATAGTGATTTTTTTTTTAAGTAACAAAATTTTCTTTGGGGTGTTCAAGGTTACACATGACTAAGTCTTAAATCTGGACGGAAGATACAGCTCGTGGATCATGATGAACTGATACTCACTGCGCCCTATCCAGATGACCTTTATTTAAGTCCTCTGATGCAGTTTTCTACTGAACACAGTTTAGCATGTTATGGGGCTGGGTTTACCCAGATGTGATCTACATGAGAGACCCAGTTACTCTGGAAACCTTGCCTGAACCTTCTTAGCAACTGCTCAGTACCTCAACTGTTTCCTCCAGATCAGCTGGCTAACACAGATCTTCCTCTTCTTTCTAGTCCTGGGCCTGGAGGTACACACTGCCAGGGTGCCAGCGTAGAACATGCTGCCTGTGAGAACCTGCCTTGCCCCAAGGGTGTGCCCAGCTTCCGGGACCAACAGTGTCAAGCCCATGACCGACTGAGCAGCAAGAAGAGAGGCCTGTTGACAGCAGTAGTGGTTGATGGTAACGGCATATGGCCCTTCCTTTTCCATGTAGCCTCCCTCTCTCTTTTCCCAAGAACTATAAAACCCAGCTAGGGCTGCTCATAATCCTCAACTCCCATCCCAGACCACCTGAGAACACTCCTGTCTTCTGCCCAAGTTAGTCATGTTCCTGCGCCTGCAATAGCGAAGCTGAATTCTAACAACGTGAGGTCTCCCCACAGGCCATAAAGGCAGACGGTAGGCTAGATTCATTTTCAGCAAGGCAAAAGTGTGCAAGCATATGTTTCCCACTATGCTGCATTCTGAGGCACCAAGAGTAGAATGGTGTGTTTTGAGTGTGTGCCATTTTGCTTCCCTTAGCTCACTTGAGTTGGCTTTACTCTTTGCCCGGAGTACTTGGAAGACTTTTGAGAACCATGTACAGTACAGGAAAGAGGGTAACCAGCACAGTCGCCTCTCCTTTCCGAAAGCTTTCTCCCCCACCACCAGACTGTATGCCATAAGCTGCCACTGTATTTTCAGTCCCCAGAAACAAGTCTAGGTGTTGGGCCATGTCTCCGCAGAGTCTGTGATAGCTGGTCATTGTAGGTGAGGACACCCCAACGCCTAGTCCAGAGTGTTGGGGTTTTACCTAAAATGCTTCCCCTTTAAGAAACAGGACTTTGTGTTGTACTACTGACAACTTGTAGTCCCATTTATCAAGTATACCCCAAGCCAGGCACAAGTTAGGTACACATTCATTGAGTATGAAAGCAAAGCTGCTGAGGATGGGAGGTGATGGGTTATGTGGTGTCTACGCACCAGCAGCTGACAGAGTTGACTCAGAGAATAACCCACTGGCTCTCCATACCCAAATACTCTGGCAGGAAGGAAGAAGTCGAGGGCACAGTGAGGGATGCTTAGAACTAAAGCAACTGAGTCTGTTTTCTATAACTTCCAAGTGGTTTTCAGAAGAATGAATTCTCACACCAAGCTTTGCTTTTCTTCCCCATGAAATCCCCATTTGGGCACCAGCAATTACAAGTTCAAATGCGCCTAGATGTTTGGGGGTGGAGGGAGCCCAGATATCCCCAGCAACAGCAGCTTCGGATCTGCGGCTCTTAGCCCAACAACCTGACCTCTCAGTTTTGAGCTAGCTTGGAAAACAACACATGTTGTTTTTAATGCTACCTGCTTACCTGGGGGCCTTTGAAGTAAGAGAAAGCTCACTCCCCAGACATGTTTTTCTTGTATTTAAAAAGATACCTCCTTGGCAGGGGGGTGGGGGGAAGCGCTTAACGATGGCATGTGCAGTCACATTGCCAGCAGAATTCAGGAGGCACTCAGCATTCTCATCCCCAACTTTCCCTGGAGAAAGAGAGAGGAGACAAGAGACTTCCCTCTCCCAAAATAGAGGATGCTGTTGGAGGCACCCTTACTTTTCTATCTGGGCATTAAAGAGATGCATGAGCAGCCTAGAGGTTCTCAGCTACCTCGGGCATATTCAGGCCCCTGCTTGGAACCATGACATTACCAGAAACGGTGCTGTATTCCAGTACAGCCACTTGCTGTGATGGGAACCACTCTGGTACCAAGCCTTCCGTTGTCTCCAGAGAGCCAGAGAAAGATGGACTGAGCCAGAAGGCGTGAGGGCTGAGATACCCTCATCCCTTGAACATTTCCTCTCAGCTCTGAGGTGGGGGGTGTTGCTTGTTGCTTGCTTGCTTTATTTTAACTAGTCTTGCTTCAGGTATTCAGGGCAAAAGCCCGACTTGAGCAACTCCATCTTAAATTTCTATTGACCACTGACCACTTTTGAATGGCTCAATGTTTTGGTCCCCTTATCATCATAGTAACTGAGACTGCTGTTGGCCCAGGCCTCCCTCATGGGGAGGCTCCTTGAGGACCTTGACAGTTCTAAGATGCATTTTCTCACACATTTGTCTCTTGTTCCATTCTATCTATGTATCAAATAATTAAATCTAACAAATAACTTGACCTGAAAAGGCCAGCCATATTTGATAAGACTTACAGATTGGAGGTGTTCAGTCTTTGAAGGAGGGGCCTCCAGTTCAGGGCTTTGTGAGGGTAGCTTGACCCAATGTCCTCTGTGGTAACATTGCCATGACTTCTTACATATGAGGTTCCATTTTTCTCAGTACAAACAGAAGCCAGCATTTTAAAAAGCATTTCAGAAGGGCAACAATGAAATGATAAATGGCTGATTCAGATGGCTGATGATAAATGTTCCCCTGAAACCCCTCTTTCTAAGAGGCACAGTTCTAGCTGAGCCTTGATAGGAGTGATCCCTGTGGTTGGACTCGGGCTCCTCACAGCCCATTATGACTGCCCTATTCATAGCACTGCTATCGCTGCAGAATTCTTTGGCGAGTGACGCACAATTCAGTAAAGGGGAAGCAGTATTTTCTCTTTTCTCTCCCTCTTTTAAAAAGAATTCTTGCAGAGGTAGACTTTCCGAAGGAGGACTTGAGACCACAAATCCATTCCACCTCCAAAGGAGGACAAAGACCCTCCTCAGAAACGATCCCAAAGAGGAAAAGCCTTTAGACAGAAACCCACAGAGGTGGCCACTTGCCAGATCTGTTTCTGCTTCCCCTGTGGGATCTTTTCACAGTTAGAAATGTCCAAAGGTTCAGACCCGTGTGACCCAGGCCAGCAGCAGGCTCCATTCCCACCAAAGTGTTGCAAAGCTGTGTCTGGACAAAGTGGCTTTTTCCCAGCTCCTTTAGTTCACACAGGAGACTTTCCCTAGCCTCCAGTCTTAGCGTCTGAGCAAATAAGGGATGGGAGGGTCAGAGCCATGACTCCTATTCAGCCAAGTGGCCCTGAGATGGAGGAGCATTGTGACAAAGATAAAGGTTGTTCCCAAAGGACCAACGAGGGGCTAGAACTAAGGTATCTGAAAACATTAGGCCCTTCTTCTATGGCCTCCAGGAGCCCTGCCGCAACGCAGGCTGCCTTTCTCTAAACTTTTCGAACAGCCAACTAGGGAAACCCACAGCTCCCATTAAGTAAATCTGTGTCCTATCTCCAAATCCTTTGAGGTCACTTATGGCTCAGAATTCAAAGCTCTGTAGTGTGTGAAAGGCAGTGATGACTCAGTAACATCTCCACTAGTACCCAGAAGGACACATGACAGCCAGCAGGGGGCAAGGAGGGGATCCTCATGAGGTGGGTCCTCATTCCTGTCAGAAAAGGCTGGTTTTGCAGCCAGAGAGTTTGACACACACATAATAAGAAAACACTCATTTTCAGAGATTTGCATATTTTGGAATTATAACTAAGATAACCTAGCCTTCTCTGAGACCCACCAGCCATGAGCCATGGCCTCTCTGTGTTGTGGAGTTTCAGTGTTGAGTTATCAGGGAAAAGACTTCAGTCATTCTGGCTGTGGTGAGTGCTGTCCTGTTAACTAAGACCTGTCTGGAGGGTCTAGCTACTCCAGAAGAAAGACTCTGATTGGTCTCTTCATAGTCAGATAGACTTTACCAATCCAATCAACTAAAGCCTGGTACCTGGGGACTGGTTATGAGATCCTGGTGGACAGCTTGTGGGAGAGATGACTGAGTAGCCAAGACAGAAGACAGGACTTAGATAATCACTCATTCTGGCCTCAATATTAACTAGACTCTGCCTTAAAAGTCAAAACAAAGTAAGGTTTTGTAACGGAGTCTGAGAGGGCTGTAAGAACATTGTGAGCCACAGTGTCCATGTTGCCTCTGGCACTCGGGATGGAATTCCAGACCTCTAAGCTGATGTAATCACCAGCTCTCAAACCTCAGAGCCCATCTTTCTTGCCCTGGCTGTGGCTTCTGCTTCCTCTGGTCTGTCAGAAGCCCTTGCCAACAGGCAGACCTCTGAGAAGCCAGACAGAAGCCTCAGCCAGAATTCATCTAAGCACACACCATCCATGCAGGAGACATGTTCTAGGCATCTTTCTTTGCTGTGCGTGGTTGTATAGCTTTTAAGATTTTGTCCCTTCCCATACTCCTAGGGATGTAAGAGTTCTCATGCTATGCTCAGAGCTGAAACCCACACCTCATGACATTTAAAGGGATCTTTTCTGGGGGATTTAACTTCCCACTCAGAGCAACCTGGGGGTGGGGAGGGACTATTCCGAGAATTTGGAAGAACTTTGAACCCTTTTCAATTTAAATGGGCTGTCCTTGCTCCCTTTGGGAGAAAGAACGAGTATAATCCTTGGAGGGAGTGGGCAAATGCAGGGAGTTCTAGCCAGTGGAGGGATCGCCACCTCTTACCTCTGCTGTCAAGCCCTTCCAAGTGCCTGAGTCTAGAGGGCTCCATCTGTGGGGCACAGAGTCGGGTAGAGCTCAGGAGAATGCCTTGCCTAAAAGATCACAGCCAACATCTGTCCACCGAGTCACCTCCCCTGATTAGAGTCTCCACATCTCCGAAATTTGTACCAAAGAACCAAAACTGTTATCCCTTTCAATGCTGGAAATTTCCAGACTCCAACTTTCCTCAGAAGAGCTTCTGCATTTCTGCCCAAATCCCACTCCCATTTCCGTTCGAATCTGAGCATACACTTAGAAACCATAAATATGAACATTGTGGTTTGGTTTTGGTGGTATCACTTTATCCCTTGATATTTGGGGCCCTGAGGGTTCCTCAGTCAGAGTAAACTCTGATGGTCAAAGAACATCAAGATGGAACAAAGAGGAGTGGCTGTCCCTGTTGGAGGAGTTGTATGTATCCTATGAGCCCCATGGCCATCTGCACTAAGGCAGGTAGACATCACTTAGCATGTTGCTTGGCATGGAGATGATCATAAATGTCTATGACTTCTTCTTTATCACATCATCATTATAGTTGTCATCATCATTGTTACTGCTGTCAAATAAATCCATTGGCCCTCAGTATTGAATTAACACATTAGTCCAGAGAAAATTAAGACCCATACTTTCAAGCTACTTCTTAACAATGAGACCTTAGAGGTACCACTGGTATGCAATAGACACACTAGACCATTCAGACTACAGAGCTGTGTTATGTCCCTAAGGCACTCACAGGGAACCTCAAACACCTGATGACCTCTCATCCAATAAGCTTCCATTTACTAAGGCAGGCGATTCTGATCTGTGTGTTATTTTAAATGTCCTCAGGTATTGAGGATAGAGCTAAGTGACTGACACCTTTATCTGCACTAATCTCTCTGCCATTGGGCTCAGTGTTCATTTGTGCTTGTCTGTCTGCCTCCCCCTCCCTCGCATTACCCACATACCCCTTCTCACATCAATACCCATGAACCTTTCCCTCCTCAGATAAGCCCTGTGAACTCTACTGCTCACCCCTCGGGAAGGAGTCCCCGCTGCTGGTGGCTGACAGGGTCCTGGATGGCACACCCTGCGGACCCTATGAGGCTGACCTCTGCGTGTATGGAAGATGCCAGGTGACCTGATTTTCCTACTGTCCTTGGTGGGGCCGTGGAGAAAGGTACCATCATCCCCAAAATGGATCTATGGTGGAGCTGGGGCTTTTGTGGCTCAGTGGGAGGAGGTTTCTCCAAGAAGTCTGTGCTGCCCTCCGTGGCCAGTGGCCACCAGCACATGTCCTGCCCTTGGCAGTGACTGAGCATTATGCCCATAGTGGGATTAAGTTACTGAAAGATCAGCAGCCTCTTGAAACTATTTGGAAATTCCTCTAGATATTATGATTTATACAAAGAGCCGGTGTGTATGAGATAGGACTGGAGGATGAGCAGACAGCACACTCTGTTTATTTATAAACACTTAGTGAAGCTAAGCAAGCATCTTTGTAGAGAGTAGCCATGGAGAGGGATGTGCCTGACATCTGAGGAGGCTTCCACACTCTGGGCCATAGAGCCCCAACTCATGACTTGTTAGGAAATTGACAAATACCCAAAGCAAGGAAGAAGGGTATTGTTGTCAATCTCTAGCCTTCAGAAGGGGCATCATGGTGGAGTGAGGTAAGACCATGGAGATGCTATAGCTTTTCAACAGGCAGGAGATACAGCTCAGGTAAAGCACCCTCTGCCCGCAGGAGTCACCTCCTCATGACTCAGCTCAACCTGAGCATGTGCAGCCTGAGAGAGTTAACCCTATCAAGCAGTTGTGTTGAAGAGTATAGGCTGGCTTATAAACGATGGAACTATTTCCCACCATGCTGAAGGCACAAAAAGCCAAGGTCTCAACCATGGGCATATTTCATATCTGGTAAGGGCTCACTTCTCATGAACAGCTTCTTTATTTTTCATCCTCACATGATGGAAGGGCAAAGGATCCTCTCAGGGGCCTTCCTTAGGAAGCCACTAACTCCATCTTTGGGCGTTCTGCCATCAGGATATAATCAGATCCCAATAGCTCATTTCCTAATAACACCACGGGGGAGGGGGGGAGCAATGGGAATTGGGAGGATACAAGTCTTCAGTCCAGTGTGCCTAGCTGCTGTCACCCTGTGCCTTTACTGTGTCCCTATGAAGTGAGCCAATCAAGAGCTATTGGAGGACAAATGGAAACTCAGTATCTTGACTGGATCCTGCAGCGAACAGTTTCATCTTAAGTAGATTTTCTCCCTGGATAGCCCAAGCCAATCATATTGGTTAATCTTTCAAGGAAACATTTCCTGGCTTTGTATCTAACAGATATGCTGAGTGCCCATACGTCTTAGCAAGGACACTTCCCAGAAACCAAGGAGTGCTTGAGCAGGCCCTTCTGGGATACTTTATTGTAGCAAAGAGTGTTCCAGGCCCTGTTTTTGGACAACACGCAGAAAGCCCTTATCATTACTATGGAAAGAAAGCATTGCTGACAGTTCTCAAGAAACCTGCTAACAGTCGTTGTTTCCTAAATCCCATGCTTGCCTGGATCATCCTACATGTTGGCATTATTGCAAACCGGTGATGTAATTCTTTTGCTAGCAGCTTTACAAGTCAAAGCTCTTGTACCTTTTAGGTCAGTGCCAGCTGAGCCACCCCAGCCCCTTGCAGGCATCTGCTTCAGGAGTCTTGCCAGCAAGGAGGTCCTTCTAACAATCCTAAGATTCTCCAGCCAGTGAAGCCTGTGTTCACGCCGACCATAACTTCAGTTCCTAGTGGTCTGTGCCAGTGGGCACATCCATGAAATTGGATTTAATCTCAGGCTTTTCAACCTGAACATGTTCCATGTGCTGTGACAATGGATCTCTCAGATCCTTGCCCAGATGTAAACTCTGCATACTACAATAATGACCCACATTGGGAAAGCTGGCCCATTGGTACAACAGTGGCATGAATATTATGGGTATAAGCAACTACTTCCTAGTTGGATTTAAAACCTCCTCCACAGAAGAAGGCACATCCCTGGTACTATATCTGGCTAAAAACCTATGACATGAAAACTCACAGTTCTTAGGGGCAAACCTGATAGCATTATTTTGCTAAATAAACAGTATCAAACTGTCTTCTAAATGTATGTCTCTATGCTCATAGATAGTGGAGTGCTTAGTTCTCATCAGAGACTGTTCTCTGTACAATGGACTGTGGTTAATTCAGAAGCTTATACCTGACCACAGGGCGAGAATATGTGTCTATAGAGTTCTTAGCCACAAATGAGGCATCTATATCATCCCTCTGAAGTACAGGGAGTACTGCAGAAAGATGATAAGAGTCAAGTACTGGGGAGAAATGTTCCAAAACAGTATCTTCTAGATAAGATGGGACCACTGCACTCAAACTTAAATAGCTGTGGTTGTCTGAACAAGACCTGCGTGAGATCAAGCCAACTGATGTTATAGCATAGAGGTAGGAGAGATTTGTGAATCTCCCATCCCTAACTAAGGAGCTATTGACCATTGATGGCTTCTGAGGGGAGGGATGGGTAATCACTTTTCTCTAAGGATATGGCCATGCTCCAGTGGATGGTACCATACCCATGAATATGTAAACAACAAAAATTTGACTCCATGGAGCATTGTTTTAAGGGTAAGGGAGGGATGGGAAGTTGGGAGGGAGAATAGGAATGTGGAATGAATCCCAGAGGAGTGAGGGATCAATATGAACAAAATATATTGTGTGAAATACCCAAAAAAATTAATCGAAAATATATTTAAATCCTAAAATAGTCCTGAAGAAAAAAACAAAACAAAACAAAACAAAACCATAAAGGGCTGGTATATGTGAAGGAGAAAATAAAACCCTTTCCCAGTGAGGAAAGCCAGTGAGGGAGGCGTGACTTTTCAGTGAAGCTGAAAAAGACCCACCAGGGCGGCATGGCAGCCTCTGGAGGAAGACAGCCTTGGAGAACCATGGTGGAGCTAAGGGCAGCAATGCCCCAGCAGAAGGGGGTGGTGCAACATGGGAGACAGGCCTGACTCCGTGGGATCAGACCCAGGGAGAGTTTGGGTTTACTCGAAATGTGATCAGGAGACCAAAACGCCAGGCTAGGTAGATATCTGGGTATAGTCAAATGGCTTAGAGGTTTCAGGCTAGGATGGCGTGCTTATCATTTTCCAGCCATACTGGTAATGTCTGACTAGACTTTACAAGTCAGACTGGAAAAGCTTTGGAGATGAAATGATCCACTAAATCCAGACATGGTCTAGAGTTCCAGAAAGGTCACACATCAGACTCTGACTATAAGTGTCTGGTAAGTGGAGGAAGAATTGGACGTAAGACTTTTGGTTGTTGAAGTCTATGGAGAAGGTGACTTACTAAAAAAAGACTGAGAGAAGCAGAAGGTTGCTTCAGAGTTGGCACATACGCAGTTGACCATGCCCAAGCAGCTGAGAAAGTGAGGAGAAAGGAAGAGCTGGGAGAGAAACAGACAAGAGCCATAACACTGAAATATCTGCTTATTCTGCATCACTTTCTCTTTCTTACACACCTTTTGTCCTCAGGCTAGACATAGTAGATCTTCATTAACAGCTTTGGATGGATTCTATCTATAGATTCGACTAACTTTAAATGCAAAATAATTCAGAAAAAAATGTATTTTTCCTGAACTTATGCAAGTTTTTTCTTATTGTTATCAATTTATTATTATTTAATTATAAACAATAGGAAATTATTGACATAGCATTTACACTTATTCATCATCATACCTACTCTAGAGGCAAAACATACAAGAGAATGTGTGTAGGTTCTGAGTAAACACTATATCATTTTCTGTAAGGCACTTGAGCATCCCGGGATCTTCCTAGGTTTGAAGAGTTCTAGAACTAATCCCCAGTGGATACAGAGAGACAAATGTACACAAATTGAAGGTAGTGTGGATGCTACACTGTGACAATTGCTCAAGAGAAGGTCAAAGAGGAGGAGGAGGAAGACAAAGCCTCAGCCATTAGGTTTGACAGGAGGCTGTTTGCTGCTGGCAACAGGGCGAAATTTCTGGGCCTCGAATCCAGGATGTAAATCAGTAGAGACCAATGCTTCTCATTCCTGGGACAAAAGATGGCTTCTGCACATGGCTTACACATGGCCCACTCCAGTACATGGCCCACTCCAGCACATGGTACACTCCAGCACATGGCTTACACATGACACACCCCAGCACATGGCACATACCAACATATGGCACACTTGAGCACATGGCTTACACATGGTTCACACGTGGCACACTCCAGCACATGGCATACTCCAACACATGACAGACTCTAGCACATGGCACACTCCAGGTCATGGCTTATACATAGCTTACACATGGCACACTCCAGTACATGGCCCACTCCAGCACATGGCTTACACATGGCTCATACATGGCACACTCCAGCACATGGCTTCTAGCACATGGCACACTCCAGCACATGGCTTACACATGGCTCACACATGGCATACTCCAGCACATGGCATACTCCAGCACACTGCACACTCCAGCACATGGCTCTCAACTAGATCTCTTTGAACTTATGTCTGTGTGTGATACAGGAACTGCCTTGACCAAAGAGAGCTTTTGCATAGCTTGCCAGTTCCATGACATCTTGCACTTTTTGTTATGCCAAGAGGTACTCTTGTCCCTAAGTTTTCCAGAAGAACAGCACCCAGGACAGCACATGTTGGCTAGGAATCTGGGAGCTCAGAAGTGGGTTCCTTAAGGGCAAATGAAAGAGTAGCCCAGGACCGGCAGGATGCTGTGGGAAGGCCTGAGACCACTTACTGCTTGGAGTTCCCTTGGGTTTGGTCATCTTGTTCTCTTGGAACACTGAGGCTCATAAATGCAGTTGTTAAAGCTCCACTAACACTCAGAAGTCATGACTTTAATTGTGCTTTACGGTCACTTCCATTTCAAAAGAATCATGTCTGTCCCTGCCAAACATATTATAGACTTCTTTCACTGACTTTAGCAAAGGGAGAAAGTGTCCTGCTGGCAAAGTGCTTTGGCTGCTTCCCTGCAGGCCTCAGATTTGCTGCTGTTCTGACAAGGATATCTCTGCAGGCCTGGCTTCCAAAAGCAAAAGGTGACATAGGCAGAACTGGGAGGCGTGTCCCAGCCTGAGAACCAAGAGTTCACTTAGGGACCATCTGACTTCAGCCTGAGAACCCAAGGTTTACCTAAGGGACCGTCTGACTTGCATCTGTTTAGCCCTGATGTGCAAAGCTCCCTTCACTGCCATTGGGGGAAGCTATGGGGACCAAGTACGATGTTTAATCAGGAAACCCTAACTGAATTTCAAGACAAGCAGCCAGCAATCAAATCAGAGACTTGCCATGATAGCATGGGAGTGGATTAGAAATCACGGGAAGCCAGTGGAAGAAAGAGCTACATCGGGGAGCACATGACAGAAACAGGGAAGCCAAAAGGAAGCAAGTCCAGGTGACAAGAAGAGACTGGGGTGAGGGACCTGTTCTGACGCTAGCTTGTAGCTGTGCTACCAACATCCTGGATAGTAACTATGAGACTCAGAAGCAGGATGCAGAACCTTGCATACAATTTTAGCGACAGGATATTGGCTGAGCTTTCTGCTCTGAGCAGATTTCATGATCCGGGATGCTCTGTCTCTCAGCCCTGGCCAGTTTCTATTGAGCAACTTCAGAGAGTAAGAAGTAAGGTATAGCATGGTGTGACGACGCCCCCCTCTGGCTACCTGTGTCACCGTCCTGACATTCCTGCTGTGGTGAGGCAGAGGTAGATAGTCCCTGCTTCTCAGAGACATGTAGATGATCTCCCTGTGGGTATTTTAGAGTAGCAAGGCTCCCTTATTCCATAGTACATGCTTTCAAATGCATTTGATATATATTTTCAAGTACATTTGATAAATTCATAAAAAGATAATAAAGACAAGCCAAATCTGTATTCTGGTTGTTTTTTTTTTTTCTCTTCTGAATTTAATAATAACTAAAATGTGACAAGATCTGACTCCAGGCACATTGCCTCTCAGAGAAATTAGTTGTGCAGGGAATCAGCTTCAAAACACCAATGAATCTTAAACCCAGATGAACCAGCCCTTTGGTTTTCTAGAAAATTGGATGTGACGGCATCATCGGGTCTGCAGCTAAAGAAGACAGGTGTGGTGTCTGCAGTGGGGATGGCAAGACATGTCGTGTGGTGAAGGGTGACTTCAGCCACTCCCGGGGGACAGGTGAGTGCTGGGCCCGAGGGCTATGGTGGTCACAGGACCACTGACACACACTTTATATCTCATTTTCTTTGCCCCAATGCTAATGCGGTGTGGCCACGTCTTGATCTTTCCATTGGCACCTCCTTCGCAGCCGTGGGCTTCTTTATCTAGAAACAGGAGATGATTTGCTGGTCTGCTGTCATAGAGGACATCAGCTTATGGCCTTCAGTCGGGTGAGGAGTGGTACATTCCTGGGAGAGGATGAGAAAGAGTGGTCAAACAGTCTACAAAGTGACTCTCAAGGCCTTCAAGGGGATGAGTGAATCCAAGCTAGAGCACATCTATCCTAATCCCTACATGTGACTTTGCATAGACACATGTCAGTTCAGTTTGACCCAGTGAGAGAATAGAATCATGGTTTTCAGTCCTGCCTCTCAGAACAGCCCATAAGATAAGGCAGAAGAAGTCTGAACTTCTTGTGTGGATAGAAAGCTTGGTCTATAGGAACATCCCTTATCTATAGGAACATTCTAGAAACTATCAAAAGGACACACTATTCAGGATCTTGTAAAAGCAAACCCAGGGGTAAGAGCAAATGCAAACTTAAATTTAAAAACAGAATTTCAGGGCCAGAGAGATGGTGCTTGCCACGACACTTGAAGGTCACCTGAGTTCAACCCCCCAAACTCACATGGTGGGCATAGAGAACCAACTCCCACAACTTGACATTTGACCTCTACATATGCACTATGACACATCCATATGCACACATATCTGTATACACCACACACATGTAGGTACACATGAATGTTTTTTTTAAAAAGTTGAAGTTGGCACCCATCACATTGCTCCAGAGAGAAGCAGAAGCTACCGCTACCATAAGTTTACCTGGGGGGGACTTTATCCTGTGGACCTGAACTGAACTGTCCTGTGCAAAATGCACTGGCCACTCAAGTCTACCCAAATTTAAATTATAACTGGCAGAAATTAAACTAACTTGAGAATGACAGCCACTATTCAGGTTCCCTATTGCCAGCAGGGCTAGTGGATCTCAGGTCAGGCAGAGAACATCCTCGTTGTCATAGATGGTTTCCTTGGGCAGCACAGGTCTAAAACCTAGCCGATTGCTCTTTGTGTTGGTGAATCTGATACTGTTTCACCTCTTGGCACCCTGGATTTGTCTTGTGTAGTCATCAAAGTCGGGAATAAAACCTTCACAGTGGCAAGGGGTTACTATTTAATACTGATTTCTTTTGATAAATATAATCATTAGGAACCTTATTTATAATCATCAAGATGGCTCAGCTGGTAAAGAACAGTACTTGCAACAGAGGATGACCTTATTGGACATCAGTGAGAGGAGAAAGGTCCTTGGTCCTGAGGTTGTTCGATGCTCCAGTGTAGGGGAATACCAGGGTGGGAAGGAGGGAGTGGGTAGGTGGGTGGGGGAGCACCCTCATAGAGGCAGAGAGAGGGGAGATGGGATAGGGCGTTTCCAGAGGGAAGACCTGGAAAGGGGATAACATTTGAAATGTAAATAAAATATCCAGTAAAAGGGGAAAAATCATAAATTAAAAAAAAAAAAAAAAGAAAGCCACTTGCTGCCAAGCCGGATGATATTGGTTCAATTCCACATGGTGGAAAGAGAGAACTGACTTCTAAAAGTTGTCCTATGACCTCCACATGCACACTGGGACAAGCATGTGCTTGTGTGCATGTGTGCACACGCACACACACACACACACACACACACACAATGATAATGAGGATGGTGATGGTGGTGGTGAATAGACACCTCATTTAAATTGAAGGTTATGCTATCCCTCACTCGTCAGAACTGGGTACAGTTGCATCATTCTGCAGTAGATGGGTTGAGCACGGCCACACCCACCACTTGATGAGTTCAGTAGAACGTTAAAGAAGGCTCCACCGTAACCTTAGAAATCCTCTCTCATAGCAGCTCGCTGGTCAGACGGCCCAGGTCAGGACAGAAGCATTAACTTTGACCTCAGGAGATGCTTCATCCTTACACAGCCTGCTTCCTCCTACCCTCCTTCCTCAATTTACCCAGTCCATGCTGGGCTCCGTCTGTGCATCCCCCAGAGGAGGGTGTGCTTCTGTGTCTGTAGAAGTAAGTGTCCCATGGAAGGAGACTTCTTTGGGATAACTTCTTACCAGAACTTTTAGCGTAATATGCTTCCTTCTAGCTGCTTGGGGTCCAGAACCCATACCCAACCTTCAGGAAAGGGAAGCAAGCATTAGCTTCATCCCCCTGTGAGCTTGACACTTCTGAGCAGCTGCCAAATGCCATATGTTAATATTAAAGCACAGTCAAGGGTTTGGTTTTAATTTTTAAACCCTTCACCATCGGAGTCTGTGAGGTAAGATCACGTCAGTATGGATTTTGTTTATTGAAAATCTGTGTGTGCTGTTCATTCACATGTGAGTAACTATTGGCCGCTTAGGATTTGATGTGCTAGGTTGCATTAATGCAGAATATAGACAACTGGGTCAATGCATACTGTCTCCTCCACCCCCCCACCCCACCCTCCAAGAACATTTATTTGGCATGAATATATTTCAATATCAGATATACAGACTATCCAAGTTAACAGTCACCACATTTGTCACAGTCGAGGCAAGGCACCTGGCCAGGGCCCATGTATAGATCAGTTACAAAAGGTGACTTAAGACAATGGCAGCCACGGTGGAGAGAAGACACTCTGGCTAAAGGTGAATCCATATGTTTGAATGAGACTTAGCAGAGAAATTCTATGAAGGTCCCAGGTCATTTGGCATCTCGGTGACCCCAATCAAGTGGATTTGCTAATCTTGTTGGTATAGATAGGAGGGCAGCTTTCATCTGTGCCCAGCTCTGAGGAATGAAAATGGGAGGAATGCCTTATCACCCTTCAGGGTGGGTATCAAAGAGAAATGCCATACAGAGAGATAACACAACATCAAACGCAGGAACTTTGCCAGGTCCTGCATGAAGGCCTGACCCCAGCCTGAACTCTCCCAGGTCTGCTTACAAAAGCTCCTGAGCTGGGAATCCAGGGTAGATGTACAGTGCCCTAGATAAGCCAGAAACCTATGACGGATGACCTCAAAGCCTTGCCTAGGGAACTAGCTTTCTAAGTGTAGAATGTCTGCAGCCTCCACCCTTGCCCTCCCAGTCCTGAACAGACAGGCCTTTAGCTATTCATGGGTAGAAGGAATGCTCAGGCCTTCAACTGGACTGAAATGGCTAGGCTACTTAAACTGAGTAGGTTGGAATTTTCTGCTATGATGCTTTCCCAATCAAGCATTAATTTTTCATTTAAATGTTGTCATCTTTATTCCATCTTGCTCTGTAGAACTAGAAAGATGGCTAGTTCCTGTGGACATTAAGTATACAGATAGGCTAAAGTTCCAACTGATGCTCAACCAAGCTGCCTGATGATGGGTTCTGGATCCCTTTGTACTTTGTTCTTGAAGAGACAGTTGATTCCTAACAGAAAGGCTGACATGGTATTCCTTATATGAATACAGATAGATACACATCGTGGTGCATCAGCCATTATTAGCCTCCAGCTTCTGCTGCCTCCTGAGTTCTGTGCTCTGCCTTTAGGTGTTGGGGATGGGAGTTCCATGGGAAAGTTCATGGTTCTATGATGATGCTAATGCATCATTCCATTGATAGAGGGGAACAATACCCATTGCTAAAATGTGCACAAACCAACTGCAACCTTTTTCTTTTTCCCAGTCAAGAACAATCTTTGTAAGAAGGTGTCCACGTGTGTGATGGCAAAGGCGATTCCCAAGTGTTTCTCGTGTAAGATGTTTGACTCTGGCATGGTCCTGAAGGTGACGTGCTTGGTGTGGGGCTCTTGCTTACACACCTGAGTGTTTTCTGAGTAGAATTAGCAAGAATGAACGAAGCCATGGGCAAAACAAAGGCCAATGACTACTCACTATAGGACACATTCAGACCAATTGCCAACCATAGAAAACTAAACTAAAACCAGAATCGAAGACAAAAGAGCAGTGAGTTGGGAGACTAGACAAAAACATTACCCAGAGGATGCCATGGGTAGCTTTGTATTCTTATCAAGCACATCTGGTACCTTAGGAAGAAATGTAAAAACAAGAGGCTAGTCTTGGTCGGCACCTCCCTCATGGGGAGGTTTCCTTGTCACCCTAATCACTGGACTCAATTTTCCTGTTGGCAGAAGGAATCGGGATGCCTTCCTGGTAGAGATGAAGGCAGAGGCCTTGATCTGACCTGGCGGTACTGACCACACATTGCAAGGGTCAGCTAAAGCGTGGACTAGACTCATGATGCCTCTTGAGCTCCATGAGCTCTGTTCAGTTATAATCAAGAACCACCTTTATCAACATGCAGAGTAACAAAGAGCATCCCCAGCTCTTCTTTCACAGCAGTTTGTCAACTTGAGGATGCTGAGGAAGCTGTTCATTTCCAACAGGAACTGGACTTTGAACCTTGGATCTTATTCTGTTCCAAGCTTGCAGTTTGCAGTATAATCCTCTCCCGTGATGCTGTGGTAGCCAGTCACTGCGCCCAGGAGCAAACCACAGTGGGAGCGGGCTGTGCTGCACAGTGGGCTGAGCTGTGACCTTCAGTACATTAGGTGTACGGCATGCACTTTGACTTAAGATGTTCGCAACTTACAATGGGTGTTTCAGGATGTGACCCCATTGTAAGTTGAAAAAAGTCTGAATTCTCATAAACAATTTTGTAAACAGAGAAAAGCAGATACTTAGCAAAATCCTTTCTGGATATCTTGGGGTTTGTCTAACAAAATTCAATTGCTTTATTTTCCCATAAACTAGATACCACATAGAAAAAGAATCCCAGGACATAATCAAGATTAGACCACTAGTCTAATATCTCAGTGATGTTTATCCCAAAATAGTCAATACTGCTCAACAACAAAACTGTAATTCCAAATCTTCAAGAAGAAAAACTGCTTGGAAAATGCAGGTAAACATAATTGCACAGAGGGGGAGAAGCCCTCAGCCTGGTTAATATTAATTGGTAGAGTCAAGACAGACTTGAGCTCGCCATTCCTGAGACCTCACTTGACGCAAAAATGGAGTGTGTCCTAGAACAACAGCAAAGGCTTGGTTTCCCCAATGGCTTCTTCATAATCAGTTTGTTTCTCTAACCAATTCCTCCTGCTTGGTGACTGGAGCTCTAATGGAAAATTGCTCTGAGGTGAAGCCTTGCTCCTTGGTCTAAAATGTGAATTTATCTTCTGCATCTCAGAGTGATTCTTCCCTTTCATTACATTCCATGTGCTACCTCTGACTAAGTCATGGGACATCTGGCCTGAGGGACAAGATGCTTTGGGATTTGGTGAAGGTGCTCTCTCCCTTCCTGGTCACTCTTCTTACCACCTAGTGTAGGTTTTGAGTTCTGGGTCAGAGCTGACCAGAGAACAGTGAGCGGTGGAGGCCTGCCTTTCATTTGGGGTCTTTCTCTTTCATTGGTTCCTTCTGTGTCAAAACTAGAGAAAGTAATCAGACATAATGGCATATGCCTTTAAGCCTGGCACTCAGGAGGCAGAGGCAGGTGGATCTTTCTGATCTCTATGCGTTCAAGGGCAGCCTTGGTCTATATATCAAGTTCCAAGACAGCCAAGGCTACATAGAGACACCTTATCTCAAAAATATGATTCATAGATAGATAGGTAGATAGATAGATAGATAGATAGATAGATAGATAGATAGATAGATAGATAGATAGATAGATAGATAGAGGGAGAAAGAAAGAAAGAAAGAAAGAAAGAAAGAAAGAAAGAAAGGAAGGAAGGAAGGAAGGAAGAAAGAAAGAAAGAAAGAAAGAAAGAAAGAAAGAAAGAAAGAAAGAAAGAAAGAAGGAGAGAGAAAGAAAGGAAGAGAACAGAGAAAGTAGTAATAATAGGAAGGAAAATTAGCAGAGCTCATATGCCACTGCCACTTCCCTGCTGGGAGAGGCCACCCTACTTGGCTTGGTTTGCACTTCTGCCCTGAGCTTGCCATTGTTGATCAGCCTCTCCACCCCAGGAGAGGCTCAGGAAGAGACAGAAAGCAGATGCCCTTTCAGTGTTGCGACTTATGCCAAAATTAGATTTAAAAATAGCACAGTGACCATGCCTAGTTGCAAATGTTCCTTGCTCGGGAATTTGGGGAATCAACTAATTAAGACCTAGGCAACTCCGCATACTGCCTCTGATGCTGCCAGCTGATGGTGCTAATACCAAGCTGTTAGTCACAAAACAGGAAAAAAGACCCACCCCACAGCAGCTGTTCTCCTCCCCCACCCCCATCCCCACCCCCATCCCCACCCCTGTACAGTTCAGCTCCACAGGCTCATTTTGTTCTCAAGTGTATGGCTTCTGGTTTAAATGGAAATTCTGAAAAACATTTTAACCACTTTGACCCTGAAGAATTTTTATCTTTGACACTTCACTATTATGTATTCCCCATATCCAATAATTCTTCAAATTCCCCAGAAGGAAAAAAATTCTCTAAGAAATATCTGGGTATAAAAATCTAGTGCTATCTCAAAAGAGGGTGAAGTGAGGTGG
>NW_022196904.1:57272435-57284112 GCF_008632895.1 Mastomys coucha
GGGAGTAATTTTGGTGGCAGTACTAGTTTTATTTGTAGTCCCCCCCCCTTTTTTTTTAAAAGGAAGAAGCCAGGCAGTGGTGGCGCACGCCTTTGATCCCAGCACTTGGGAGACAGAGGCAGGTGGATTTCTGAGTTTGAGGCCAGCCTGGTGTACAGAGTGAGTTCTAGGACAGCTACACAGAGAAATCCTGTCTTGAAAAACCAAAAAAAGAAAAAAAAAAAGAAAAAAGAAAAAGAAAAAGAAAAGGAAAAAAAAGGAGGCATTCTTAGAGGAAAGCAGTTTGGCACCCTTCCTGATCTCCCTCCTAGTTCCTGCTACTTCTGATCTGATCTGCATTGATCAATTTGCATGTTCTGACCATCTCAGGGCTACAGTCATGAGCAGGTGGTGCTTTGTGCGGCCACTTTTACTTAGTACAATGTTTCCAAACTTCAGCTTTGTCGCTGCCTACAGCAACATTTCCCTTTTTCTCTTGTCCTACAAGACTGCATTGTTTAGCTAGGCCACATCTGCAGTATGTCCATCAGGTTTGGGTTTTGTTGTGTTTTTCCTGTTGTTGTGGTAGTGGCAGCTTTTGCTACTACAAATAATACTGACTGGGTATAGGATTTTGTGTACAAGTTATCATGCAGACAGGTTTTCATTTGCTTTGTGTATACTATGTTACTAGGGAACATATTTTTCTTGGGAAAGTTACTTGTCTTTCCTGGGGTGTCTAACTGGCAGTGGACTTGGGCCCTACTCTGTCCACCACTCACCAGTGCTCCCTCTTCTGCTTTCTGATGCAGCAGTCACAGTGCAGATGATGTGGTACCTCACCATCCTCTCTATTGGGCTTCTTTAGTGATTCATGCCACATGGCATATTTTCATGAACTCATATAATGGCCGGGCCATGTCTGTAACTTTTGTCAAGAAATGCCCATTTAACTGCTTATCTATTTTTTTGCTGGGATGTTTGTTTTATTACTGAATTGTGTTATTTATATATTCTGGATCAGATTCTTGATAAGATTAATGACTCTCAACTCCTTCATCCCAGCAATACGACCTGCCTTTTCATACTGTTCATGGCGAAGAGTGACGAGCTCTTAAATGCTGATAGGAGCCAGGATTTGACTTTCTTTTGTTGCTACAGGGTTAAGCTGCTGCCCAGTCCTAGGACACCAAGGTTTACTTCTGTCTTGTCCTCAGGGTTCCGTAGTTTAACCTCTTACATGTAGGTCCATGACCCAACTTTAGTTATTTGGGCTTTGTGGAGAGAGTGGTCTGAGATAGAGGGTAACCAATTATCCCAATGCTGTCTGTTGAAGACTGTTCTTTCTCCCATTGAGTATTCCTGGCATCTTTGTTTTATAAAAATAAGCAACAAATGATTTATTTCTGGACATTCAATCATATCCCATTGATAGAAGTATTTATCCTCATGCCAGTACCACACTCTTTTGATTAGTGTAGTTAAATAAAATGTTTGGTAATCAGAAAGTATGAGTTCTCCAACTTCACTTGGAATATGTGTTTTGACACTCATGAGGCCCTGGCATTTCCATATGAATTTTAAGACCAATTTGTCATGTTTGGCAAACACATGTCTTTGGGGGGATTTTGATAGTTATTATCTTAGATCTACAAGTTGCTCCTCCCGTCCTGTTATTTAGTCTTCTGGTACTATAGCTGGAACTCCGTGGTAGCCTGCTTGCCTCTCATGCACAAGGGCCTAGATCAAGTCCCAGGATCCATGCCCCCACCCAAATAAAATCTTTCTGATCCATAAACATGAACATATGATACCTTTTAATTTACTTAGATCTTCCCTAATATGTTTCAATAGCATGTTGTAGCCTTCAGTATAGAAGACTAACATATCTTGTCTTAGATGTATTCTGAAATGTTTTATTGTTTTTGGATGGTACCTAAACAGTTTCCTAACTGTTGCTTCCCAATGCAGCAGATTTTTATAGTTTCCCCTGTATCTTCCAACCCACTGCACCGCTTTCTAGGAGTTCCCCTGGGTCATTCCTTGGGACTTGCTCTACATACAGTGTTACCATGTGCAAATAGAAATAGTCTATTTTTTGCTCCTATGTTTATCTCTTTTATGTATTTATATATTTGGTTGTTTATTTTTGCCCAATTGCTTAAGAGCCTCCAATACACAGTTGAATAGGAAAAGCAAGCAAGATTTGCTCTTTAAAAACCCTTCTCCTAAGAGGAGAATGACTCAGTATTTTGAAATTAGTTATATTGTTAGCTGTGAGGATTTTTAGATAACCTTTATCATGCTGGCGTTATTCCCTTTCTACTCCTAGTTGAATTTGCCAAGTATTTTCTTTGTTTCTATTGAGATAATCATGTAGATTTTATCTCCTATTAATATGGGTGATTGATTACCTTACATTCTTGAAGTACGTCACATTGGATCATAGTATATAATGCTTTTTAGATGTTGTTTAACTGGGTTTGCTGAAGTCTTTTGTGCATATTTGCCTATGACATAGCATTGTCTCTAACACTATTTATGCCAGTATAAGTAGCTGTTACCAAGGCAATATATACATCAAAATTTGAACAAAACCATGAAATAGAACTATATATATTAGTGCATTATCATTTTTGAGACAGATCATGTCTTTAAAATAGCAAACATTTATTCAAAATATTGTAGTATAATAAAATATTGAGTTATAATGATACTCCTGACATTAATGTACAATATTACATATATTTATATTTGTGCAGATATATATGCAAGAAGATATATAAGTAGTCATATATCGAACCAATAAAGGTGTTTCCAATAACAGAGAAATGGGATAAAGTGTACTTAAGGATGGGCTGTTCCGAAAGTCCTACCATCTATAATCTCATATATTTTGCATAAACTTAAAAATAGAAATAGTTTTATGGTAAAAGTGATTTCAGCTGTTTTGGGTAAATCCATGTTCTAGCTAGTTACGTGATAAGCCAGGGGGAATCCATTCCCTGCTCACTGGCTTGCCCCTCACAGCCTCACAGACCGGTCTATACAAGTAGTTGGTGCAGTTAGAACTATGTCACTTAAGACTCGGTGACTGTGCAGAGAAGCAGCCCAGGCTCTGTATTCGTGCAGTGGTTAGCCCTTACTGTCCACTTGCTTGCATTAAGAACTGCTTAGGAGCTGAGCAAAATACAACTTGGAACATTCATGGAGACTCCTCTCTGACATCTGGACTGATAGATTCAAGGATTCATAATATGGTGGTGCTAATCGGAGGTGTTGAAATAAAAGAAAAGGGGTCTCGAGATGTGTCTTTGTGGCCGTTATCTTTTTTGTTTGTTTTGCTGGTTTTCAGGAACAAGGTTGCACTATGTAGGGCTGGGCTGACCTGAAGTTCACTCTGTAGACCAGGCTAACCTTGAACTCATAGAGATCTGCCTGCCTCTGCCTCCTGAGTGCTGGCATTAAAGGTGTGTTCCACTATGTCCAACCTGGGCCTCTCATGGTTATATTATATACAAATATATGTTAAATAAAAATTCATTGTTTTCATTGAATAATTTACATATTAAAATATAGAATAGTACATCTATTCCTGTTGTAAGCAGAAATAAAAAAGATGGGGGTAGTATTTAGCACCATAAGAGTCTTTTCCATTGAAAAGACATTTGCTATGGAATGGATTGCTACCACTTGTGACGCAGAGAGGGTCTTTCTGTCCTAAAGATTTAATAGCTCTCATCATAACGAGTTACTGAAGTTAACCCACTGCTATTATGCTGTTGTAGTAGTATTTTCTCCCCAACGATACCAGACCTTAGAGCAATTAAACAGAATTCATAACCTCCATGGCTTAATCCAGTTGTTTTTGACCTTCCTGATGCTATGACTCTTTAATCCAATTCCTCATGTTGTGGGGACCTCCAACAGTAAGATTATTTCATTGTCACTTCATAACTGTAATTTTGCTACTGTTATGAATCATAATGTAATATAAATACTTTTGGAGAGAGAGGTTTGCCAAAGAGGTTGTGATTCATAGGTTGAGAACCACTGGTGTAGGTGCTGTGTGGATCTGCACTTTGCAAGATGATGCCCTTGTTACTTCATAATATACTGCTTGCCTTTTACATAAATGTTTGTGCACCTCATGGCTGCATCTTAAATTCTCCTTGTGCATTGAAAGCATGTATACCATCAGATTAACAGAAATTATGTGTGCGTTTAAATGCACAAGACATGTTGAAAGATAAAGCATTGAAATATTTTTTAATGTGATACAAGTTTTAGTTTTTAGCTTGATTAGGTTGTTTCAGTGATTGAGCACCATTTTTATAACAAAAGGACATCTATATTGTGAGAAATCAAAATATAAATATTTTCCCCAGATATTTCCTTGCCTTCATGTGGCTGGACCTAGAAATCTCTGTGTTTTTAAATGACCACATTGAGACACAGCATCCTCCCAGATGAGGTAGATGCATTATAACCCTGGCCTTGAACCTAAACACGGGTGTAAATGGTTACCAATCTGCACTTCAGAATCCCAAACCCCATTGGGCCATTTACTGACATAGTAAACTTGATACTCCCTGACTGGATCCCTGACCGCCCTCCAGGCATGTCCACCCTGGCTGGTCACTAACTACCCTCACCCAGCTCTGTGAGCAGATGGAACATGCAGGGCCCCCACACACACACACACACATGGCAGTAGTCAAAGAAGCAGGGAAAAATGTATGCCACTAAAGCCACAGAAGCCACCAGGGCAGCGGAGGCAGGAGGTGGTGCGGGGCAAGGAAAGGGATGGTTTCATTGTAGGATGACTCTCTCTGCTTTTGTTATGATCCTGTGGGCATTCAGAGGAAAGGTAAGCTGCGACAGAGCATGAAGGAACTTCCAACAGAGGAGTGACACCAGAGCGTTGCTTATGATGTGTCCATGTAGAGTCCAGGCAGCTGAAGCAAGATGCTGCTGGCTGGGAGGCACAAACAGAAGAAACTTAGATTCTTACCCTGGAGACTGATAGTCTGAGATAATTGCGTGGGCAGGGTCCTCACCTTGTACAAGATTCATCCATCTCCACTGCCATCTTCTCATTGCATTTGCCCATGACATATCTGTGTGCAAATCCCTCCTCCTTTTTTTTTCTTTTGTTTAAGATTTATTTATTATTATAAATAAGTACACTGTAGCTGTCTTCAGACGCACCAGAAGAGGGCATCAGATCTCATTATGGGTGGTTTTGAGCCACCATGTGGTTGCTGGGATTTGAACTCAGGACCTTTGGAAGAGCAGTCGGTGCTCCTACACGCTGAGCCATCTCGATAGCATCTGCAAATCCCTCCTCCTTAAAAGCTATTTTAAGCCAAAATGGCTCAGCAGAGAAGGGAGCTTGCTGTCAAGGCTAATGACCTGAGTTGATTCCTGAACCCCACATGGTGGAAAGAAAGGATTGACTTTCCCAAGTTTCTCCTTGACATCCACACGTGCAGCGTGATACAAGTACTCCCACACATGATAAACAAGGAAATCTAATTTTTTAATGAAAACGTGTTCAGACTAAGATCTTGCTGAATTCGATATGACTTCACCTTAGCTAAATATGTGTGCAAGGCTCTTATTTCCAAATGAAGTCATACTCTAACACACACAAACACCTACATATCTCTATAGTTATCCTGACTAGTGTGCATTGCCCTCTGTAGAGGGACTGGGTTTGGGGGTTCCAAAATACATGTTCAAGAGAGGTGATTGCAACTCAACATAGAACCAATGGTTTTAGAAGCTGGAACTCCGCTGTCAGCCTGCAGTCTCTGAACTCACCACAGGGGGTGTAGTTGGGCAGTTCAAATGGGGGATTCCATGTGGGCCTCCGATCCAGGACTGATGTGCGCTTCAGCAGTATATCATCTGTCACCACAGGTTATATTGAAGCTGCTGTCATTCCTGCTGGAGCTCGGCGGATCCGTGTGGTGGAAGACAAACCTGCTCACAGCTTCCTGGGTAAAACTAAACTCATTCACTCAAAGTTGCTGCCCTATGAGTAGATTCTGACGACTGGAGTTGTAGCTCCCATACTAAATCCTTCTCCCAGTTTTATATATACTTGTACTCCCTGTATACCTTCTCCCAGGTATAACCCTGGCGTTATACCTGCACTTTCATTGGAATACCATAAGTACCCAAAATGGACCAGACAGCGCTCTTTGCAGGAAGATCCAAGGTATGTTGTGGGGGGGTGGGGAGAGTACAGTCAGTATCATCACTTTTAGACAGGATGGAAAATAAAAATGTGGAGGAATCTATGAGGCGTTGGGGATGTGTGTTTCCCAACAATCTCTCCTGGAGAACCCAGTGTAGTTAGCCCAGGTAGCAGAGACCCATGGGCCATCCTTCAGCAAGCCCCTGAAGGCTGCCAAGGGCACTAGACATATCTCTTGCTAAGAAAAGAGCAGTGGTCCTAAGCTGACTGGGGACACAGAACAGCACTGGCCCTCACCAAGCCCTGGGGACCTAACGTCTTAGTGACTGGCTGATTTCAAGCACATACTCTTGCATAGCTCTAAAAGGTTGAATTCCATCCTGACTGGTGCTCTTTGCCCTCCGTTGAAGGACAGATTCACTGAAACCAACCCCTCCTAGCTAAAGGAGGGCCTCTGAGTGATTCCAGTCTTGCAGTTAACCCTCAGCAAAGATCAGCCTGGTCCTTGAGCATCAGGAAGTAGGAACACTGCATTGAACTCCTGAGTATTGTTTCCACAGGCTTCAGGAGGAAAACAACTCATTGGGGTTTCAAGGGCTGTTCTTTTCTTGGTTCAGCGGGACAGAGATGCTGTCACCCATGTCGGCCAAAACCCCCCATGGTCCTTGTTTTGGTTAAATTTCAAACTAGGCATGGCTGATCTTCAGGGTCCCCTCTCTCAGCCTCTGTTGTAAGGTGTCCAGGGAGTGGGGGAGGGGCATAATTGCCAAGTGTTTGGGGTAAACCAAACCTTTTTATTTGAACTTTTAACACTGATGGATAAAGAAACTGTGTCTTTGACCACATCCCTACCTTTCTTTAGATTACGCAAATGTATCTGTGCCGTTCTTAGAAATGGTCACAACCTGAGTTTACTCAGCTGAGACAGACACAAAACTAATCTCTAGCAGGTGCGTGTTAGTCAAGACCACAGCACTATTATGCAGAGCCTAAGGGCAACTTTCTCAGAGTGGCAGCCCTCTGCTGAATTCCCAGAGATCCCACCCCTTCCCACTTACCTGAGAAAATGGGTCAATTTCTTCACTGTTGACATCAGAAGCCTTGCCACTTAGTGTCAACCCCCACCCCCTCCAAATTTACCTTTCCCAGCTGATGCTCTAGGAATGAATCCTTCTGCCACGGGAGCATGTTTCTTTACCAAAGGGCACAGCACTGAGACTCCACAAGACACTGCGGTCAGCTTTCACCCTCACCTCACAAAATTATGAACCCAGTAGTCTAAGAGCTGGCCCAGCTCTAAGTGTACCGTGCCAGTTCTTCCATAAAGCAGCAAAGTTAAGTCCTACACTCCTAAGATCCCCCAGCAGCCATCTTGCCTGACCCATCTCCATGAGTCTGGGAGAAATAACAAAACCATCTCCATTTCTGCTCTTCTGAGGAGTGTAAGCATGGCAGAGGATGGAGCCAGAATCAACAATTCATTGAGGTTTAAGGCCTAGAATATAAAGGAACTCATCACTAGGACCCACATGAGGGCTTGCTGTCAGTTGGCCCTCTCAGCTCTACTGTGGAAGCCTAGAGGCCACATGTTCAAAGCAGAGTAGTAATATCCATGTTTGTGGTTCCCAGTCACTGGGCAGTGCAGCACTTTAGAGACTGACCCCCACACCCCAATATACCACAGAGCATCACTATGCTGGATTTGCAGATAGCAAACAAAAGCTCCAGAGGACTTACTTTCATGCCCATTTCTGCACTCTACCTGAATCCATTTTAGTTTGGAGCCTCTCAGAATCGCCAGTGGAGTCTAATCAGGACCAGAGGTCGACTGACAGAGATGGCATTTCATTGTGTGCAACTGCCAGTCTGTATCCCAAGAGGACTGGTTTAAATGCCTGAATGACTTGGCTCCCCAGAAGCAGTACCATGCCTCCATGGGAGCTTGTAACCAACTTTGGTCCCCTTATCTTATCCCAAATTCATAACCCAAGCATTCCAGGCCCTGGCACATAGACAGGAGCAGCCTGAAGGTGGTCCATGCTCGCTGGTTATGTTTCTAGAGTCAGCTCCAGCAGGCCGTGTTTCCACTCAGGGCTGGGTGCTTGGAAGTCAACCCAGTTTAATTCTGAATTACTCTCACATTTGCTGGGAGCAGTTCCTGAAGAATTTCACCCCCGCCTACCTTCAGCCCACACTGGCTGGCTTTTTGCTCAAAACCACCTGGAACAGGAAATGCCTCCACAGTTTGTATCCATGGCTAAGAACAGAGCTGGCTAAACTCCTAGTGGAAATAAAAAAAAATTAAAAAAAAAAATCTGACACAGTGCCAGGAATAGAAGTGGGTTGACTGTGGGTCAAGTCTTCCAGTTGACTCCTGATGGGGAAGAACCGAAAAGAACCCTCTGGCCTTCTGCACCCCTCTGAGCCAGGAGAGAACGAGTAGGCAGGGGGAAAGCTTGCCTCTGCGTGACTACTGCTGACAAGGAGTACCCCTCCTTGCTTCGTGGAGCACTTGCTAGCTTCTCTGAGAGTGCCTCCAAGTCCCAGGATGGTGGGCAAACATCTACCTAGAGAAGGGCCCGAGCTGAAAATGGCTGGCTATTCAGCATGTGACATTATATTGTGGGCTATGCAGAGATCTTGTTCTGTCACAGTGGTCAAATTCTATGTTCCTGGGGCACCCTGCAAAAAGTCTGTCCAGCTATGGAAAGCATGTAAGCAAAATCCACAAAGCATGCATTTTCCTTTTTTGTTGTCGTTGTTGTTTTTGGATCACGGTTTGAAACATGCAGCCTCTGGCCCAGGCAGAAGCAGCTTGAGAAATCTCCTCAATGAACCAGAACCTCAGACCTTGCAGATGAACTCAAACCGCTGGCGGAATCCCGTCCTCTCTGCTGCAAACCGTTATTTGCCTATAAATCAAAGCCCATGGGATCATTTTGATGATGTTGCTGAGTCTTCTCGGAGTCCCCCAAATCCTAGTGTAGACTGCAGACTTATTGGTCTTGACATGCTTACAGACTAAGAGGTTGGAGGCCTGAGAGCCGAGGGTGTCATCTACATCGGCCTCAGGACACACAGAGGAGCTATCTTCTTCCACAAATCCTGCTTGGACCCACTCCCAGAAGGCAGGAGAGCAGCTCCTGCTGCAACCTAAGGGGACAAGAGGTGACAACCCCATGAAGTCATTGAATCACTAGACTCCACAAGGAAGCTACCTGTTCACCATCAGAAAATGACCTTGATGTCCCAGCACTGACCCAAGACTGACCTCTCACCCTTTAGAAAGGAATTTCAAGTGCTAAATTCTGCTTGTTTGTTTGTTTGTTTTCTACATGGAATATAGGAACTTAGAAATCTTGTGTCTTGCTATGTGACTCCCACCCAAGTCAGAAGAGTTAAAAGCCATGCCCATGCCTCAAGAAGTTCTTGCTTCAAATTCTTCCTGAACTGAGAAATCATGCCAGGGTCCTCAGGACTCATGGCAGGACTCGGATGAACAGAGGGCTCGGCAGCCTGGCCATCACTGTCATCCTTCCCACTATAGTTGCCGCTTCTATCCTGGCTCCCCTGGGACAGAGCAGCTGCTAGTAGTAACCTTCCCCCAACCCAAGCATGGTTTTTCTCCTCTCTAGAAGTGCTTTCTCAGACCTTTCCTCCTAGATGTTGGCCTCTGGGTGTGGGCCAGGGTGATTTTGAGATCATAATTTATAAGTCATTTGAAGCATCTTATAAAAGGGGCCAGAGGCGCGTACACAGAGCTGGTGAATGAGAGTCACCTGTGCAGGAGGTTGGTGCGGGGTGGGAACAGCAGCCCAGAAGCACACACTAGGCCTGTTGCATGCCAGGGCTGTGGAGCTCCTGTTTGTGAATAGCTCAGGTGATCCCGAGGAGCTCCTAAGAATAGTTTTCTTCCTCCATCTGCCCTGCCCTTGCCACGGCGAGTGTTTTTACAAGCTGACCTCCTAAAGACAGAGTGACAGCAAATCCAGTCCTTAGTTATGGGGCTTCAGGTCCTACTGAATTTAGAAGTCTCAAATGATGTGACAGGAAACACCATCTGCCTCTCTCAGAGGCTCTTTCCATGTGGTGACAGATTAGGTTTACATCTTTGGACAACACCTAGGAAGAAAGGCGTTTCTCTCTAAGGTGAAAGGCAACCAAAGCCCAGAACTGGACATAGTCCCATATGACTAGAGGAGAAATATACTCTCAAAGGAAGCTCAGGGGACAGGCGGGGGGTAGGGGGTGACACTCCTTGAAGATGGAGAATCAGGATGGACAGCAAGTATACTAGGTAGTCAAGATGGCCACCTTGCAAGAAAGGCCAAGGCCCTGACCTCTAGACTCCAAGCCCTAGCCTTAAGCTGGGAAGGGAGGCTGGTGAGTGAATGCAGAAGGTTGGTACACGTGGGAGTTTCTGAGGAGAGCTGCCACCCAGATTCTCTCAGCTGAGTATAACACGTGGGTTCCAGCAGGGGCCCAAGTGCAGCTGTGGGTGGCACATGGCTTTAAGGAGAAGTTTTGTTCATCTCCCTGGTTCCTGCTCACCAACAGCTAGCTGCAAGTGCTCCAGAGTCCTCTACCATAGCCACAGTGACTGTCACCTTCCACCTCGTTTCTGTGACATCACTCCATCTCTCAACCCGTTTCCCTAGCCAGACCTGTGGGAAAAGATCGCTGTCGTCTTTACTGGCTCCCTTGCCTTCCCGCCACAGGAGCTCTTCTTGATACCATGGCCTCGGTGGGTCGAGAGTCAGGGCCCCATCTCCAGGTCTGCCACACACTCAGAAGCTGCTTCCTTTTATGGTATCACAGCTAAATTTATAGGGTCTTTCTTTCCCAAAAGCATCTCCAGTTGCCTGTCTGTCCACACCCAAGGCATGAATGTGCCTCTGTCATGGAGCACATGAAGTGAGTCATATCGCTCTGTGGTCTGTTCCTCCTCCAAACTATGAGTTCCCTGAGACCAGGAGCACCCTGTCCTAATGCCCTTGCCAGTAAACACTCAGAATAGGGGAGAGACTGGCCGAGAAGCCCTGCTGTTCCATGGACGTCCTCAACTCATTCTTTGTTAAAGGACTCAGGCCCCTCATTTTTCTGTCCTGAAACTTCCTACCAACCCACACTGATTCCTCAAACCAAGTATATATGAGCATGTGCAGGGAGTGACTTCCCAAACCTCCAGCAAAGCTGAAAGACAGCAGATGCCTCTGTCACCTCCACCTGAAGAGGATATGGCAAATGTGAAGAGGATATGGCACGTGTGTGAGGCGTGGTCTGTTGGGTTCAGGTCTTGTTGCTACAACTTTATACCTGAGTGTCTTCTGGCGAATTACTTAACCTTCCTATGCTTCCATGTTTTCATGTGATCTGTAGAAAAATGATTCCAAGAGAATCATTGGGGAGATTAATAGGTGAGAGTGCATGAGTTGGAGCTTCTTAAATAATGATTTGCAAAGTTACTGTTAGAAGAAAAGAATAAGGATGTGT
>NW_022196904.1:57284207-57300408 GCF_008632895.1 Mastomys coucha
GTGTCTTGTCATTTCCTCCTCAGTAGCCAGAAACTTTCAATCACCATTGAATGTTTCTAGCAAAATAGATCCTGTTCCAGGTAGTAGAGAATTCTTTCCCCTAGTCACTCACTGGAGTCTAGGAGTCCTCTAGTTCCTACACACATCCTCTCTGAGACGTATGTCACCATGTTGGAGAGCATCCTGCCTGTTTCCCTGGGTGGCTGCACAGTTGTAACACCCAAGCTCACTTGCCCACTGCATTTGCTGGGACTGTGGCATCACACAGACCAGGGAGCTGAGGCTGGGCCTGGTCTATACCCTGCAGCCATCTGTCTGAGCAGACATTTTGTGGCCTTGACTATACCAATATAGAACTCATTCATCAATCAAGAAGCCAACTACTACCATAGGCTTCGACTGGATCCTGGCATCTCCACCCTCTGGCCTCTCCCCAAGTCCCACTATGGGAATCAGTAGCGAGATAGGCAGCTGTGTTGGAAGATGTGCCATCCGCCCTCACAGCTCTTTCCCTTGTAAAGGAGAAAGTTTGCTCTCTGTGAGCCAGCCTCTGTGCTTAGTATCCAGAGAGTACAGTTCTCTCACTGTAGGTGCCTGCCTGCCCTCACAGAAGCCTCAGACTCAGGCAAGATCACCAGATTCTCTCCGAGGACAGGCTAGATAGCCCTCATTTCCCAATGCTCAATTTCCTTTCTAGCTCTCAAAGACTCCAGTAAGAGATCCATCAACAGCGACTGGAAGATAGAACTCCCTGGAGAGTTCCAGATTGCAGGTACAACTGTCCGCTATGTGAGGAGAGGCCTGTGGGAGAAGTTCTCAGCCAAGGGACCCACCACGGTGCCACTGCATCTGATGGTAAGTGCTGGCCCTGCACCTCTCCTGAAGCAGGTGGCTTAGCTGGGTTGTTAGACTCTTGTTCCCCAGAACCTAAGTGGAAAGGAATGCCTCTGGTTCCTGGAAGTTTGCAAGGCTCCCTGCTACAGATGCCCCTTTCTCTTTTTTATTATTTACATTTCTTCATTTATTTGTGTGGGATGCATTTGTATGTTCTGTGTATGAGGCATACAAGCATGTTCTGAAGAGTACACCAATGTACATTCCTGTATACATTTGTACACGTGTGTAGAGATGCTGGTGGTCAGCTGCCAATGTCTTTTTTGAGTCACTGTCTACATTTGTATTTTGAGACGGAGCCTCCCACTCAACCTGAAGCTCATCGACCTGGCCAGGCTGGCTGGCCAGTAACCTTCATCAGTCCCCACCTACAGTTCTGGGATTACACCCTCGAGATGCTGTGCCTGGCACGGGCGCTGAGGATTCGGACTCAGATGCTTGTGTTTCTGTGGCATGTACATCACTGGTCGAGACATCTCCCCAGCCCTTCACCTCTCTCTTGGTCTTATTCCTTCCACCTTGAGCTTCCACCCAAGAATCTCCTCCTGGCTCCTCACTGGCAGAGCACCTATCTTTTTCAAAATAAGAGTCTTCCAAGACAGGAATTGCAGTCACACGGTGACAGCAAGGGATGGACATTGTCTTAGATAGGGTTTCCAATGGGTTTAAGAAAACATATGACAAAAGAGTAGCGTGGGGAGGAAAGGGTTTGTGTAGCTTACATACCCAGAGTTGCAGTCCACTGAAGGGAGCCAAGGCAAGAATCAAACCAGGTGGGAACCTGGAGACATGAACTGAAGCATGGGCCATGGAGGAGTGCTGCTTACTGTCTTGCTCAGCCTGCTTTTATATAGCACCCAGGATGACCTGCCCTGTGATGGCCCAACCCACATTGGACTGGGCCCTCCCACAACATTCACTAATTAAAGACATGGTCCACAGCCCCCATCTTATGGAGGCATTTTCTCAACTGAGGTTCCCTTCTCTGAAGTTGACATAAAACTAGCCAGCACAACTGTTGCCCCAAATCTTTTTGCATCAGATAGCAGCATGCACAGAGCTACCTCATAGCTGAGAAGCATCTTGTAGAAGTGAATTGTGTGAGCAATGTGTGGTCTGTACTACACAGATTGGGCAGATTCAGCACCACTTACTCCCCAGGCAGTCTGAAGAACCCTGTATACACAGGATAGGCAGGATGTCAGTGTTGTTATCTCCTGGGAACTCTGTGTATGCCACTCAAACATGGGCTCAGTATCCAAGGCCTCCAGGGGAGTCATGCCAGTTTCCTTCTCGGGGTCTAAGTAGTCTCAAGGACTATTTATGACAGTGCCCCATTGTGGCTAATTTTGTGAAGGTGCTGGAGATTGAGCACAGGCTTTGTGCATGCCAGATGATACTCGTTGATTCTGATCACCTAAAGAACAGGGCTTGTAGCAGTATGTGCATCTGTTATCAAAGCCCATGTCCAAAGCGCCTGCTAGTCCCAGAAGTTCTTTTCCCCGCATTTGTTTGTGCCCCTGGAGATGAGCTAACACTCAGAAGATTCTCTGGCCACCACCTACTGTGGGTGTTGAGTGCAGCCTGATGAGGGTGCTGACCCCATTGTAGTTTCTGCTGAGCTAAAAGCCAGCCAACTCCGATGTGTGCCATAAACCTTCTGGGGAGCTGCCAGCGATTGTGCTGTAGATCATTTCTGCAAGTAGGATCTCTGGGACCCAGGGACCTGTCCCAGAGCCATTTCTCCAGGATGAGATTGTTTCCCAGTCCCAAAGCCTTTGAAACAACCCCCACAACTATTCTGAGTTCAAAGCAGATACTCAGAGGGGCACAGAGAGGGAGCTAGAGGCAAAAATGAGGCTCATGCAGGAACATTTGCTGTTAGTGCAGGAGTTTGCCTTCTCTAACAAGCACTGAAGTATACCTTGGACCCCTCTTCACCAAAAGCTCTTATAAGCAGTTGCATGTTTAGCTCAGTGAAGTGTGTACACAGCCTAGAGCTGCTCGGACCATAACAGAAGTCAGAGAAAGCGTCTCACAACCAGCTGGATTTTCAGCCCTTATTTAATATTGAACTGCTTTTTCTCTTGAAATGTGCTCTTTATTCCATATCTCTTCCAGGCTCCTTCCCTCTGTGTAACAGGCTATGGTCCCCCACTCCCCACTGGAGTGTGCATATTATTTTCACAATCAGGGGCACCCATGGAGTCCTAGAGATTAGCACTTGAAACCAATTAGACACATGTGTACCCCCATCATACACAGCTATGAAATTGGTTTCACATGGAGCCTCAATTTGCTGGTCTCATTCCCACACTGAGATATTAAAAGATCGCTTGTAAAGACTAGTTTAGAGCACTTAGTTTTTGGTGACTTGGGGGTGTTTATTTGTTTTGTTGTTTTGTTTTTTAGCAGTAAACATTCCTCCAAGTGCACCACTGTAGGTCTATTGGCTGGGGAAGTAAGTGTGAATTGGGTCTACTTCTAATACCCATGCCCCACCATCCTGCAGTTCAGCCTTGAAGGCCCAGGAAGCCTTGGAACAGTTACCTCCTGTCATCTGAGGGGCCGTGTACTCTGACTTTCACTCCTGCTGGCCCCTTCTCCCAGATCTCTGTGGCTGGAAATGCACTTGCTATCTGCTTAGTCTCAGGGACACTCACTGGTCTACAGCCAGGCCTGTCTCCCACAGAAAAGCTTGCTTTGCCTCACATGTCTACATTATGTCTAAAGCCAGTCAGGCACCTGGTGGTTTTACAAGGCTTGTCATGATTTTCCCCAGGCAAAGCACAGACCCTTCCATTCTGAACCCTCACTAGGATTTCAGGTGCATGGTCCCCAAGCTGTATTTCAGGTGCATGGCTCCCACAAGTGAAGCTTAGATACATCTCTGCACCTCTGTCTACCCTTAGTGTCAGCCATGAGCCAAGCCCCTGCCTTCCCACAGACAGACCTCATCCAGGCTCCATGGCAGTACCAAGATGCAGATATCCTCAGCATCCCCAAAACAGGTTCCCCCCAGCTTCCTCTGCTGCTGCAGGGTGTATCTTTCTCTTGAGTATACTTACTGCGATGTAACAATGATGGGAGATACCATCTGGAGGGCAGAGCTTGTCTTCCTTGGTGTTTCTAGGACTACAAAAAGCACCAGGGGCTGGAGAGGTTGCTCAGTGGTTAAGAACAACGGTTCCTCTTCCAGAGGTCTTGAGTTCAATTCCTAGCAATCACACGGTGGCTCACAACCATCTGTAATGGAATCTGGTACCCTCTTCTGGTGTGGCTGAAGAAAGTTACAGTGTAGTCAGACATAAAATAAAATATAAAATATAAATTAAAAAAAAAAAAGAAAACTGTGTGACTGCTGGGTGGTACACGCCTTTAATACCAGCTTGGAAGGCAGAGGCAGGTGGATCTCTGAGTATGAGCTGTACAGAGTAAAGAGTAAGGTCCAGGACAGCCAGGGTTACACAGAGAAACCCTGTCTTTGGAAAGGAGGAAAAGAAAGAAGGAAAGAAAGAAAGGAAGAAAGAAAGAAAGAAAGAAAGAAAGAAAGAAAGAAAGAAAGAAAGAAAGAAAGAAAGAGAGAGAGAGAGAAAGAGAGAGAGAAAGAGAAAGAGAGAAAGAAACAAAAAAGGAAGGAAGAAAGAAAGAAAAAAAGGGAAAGTACCATGACCAAAAACAGCTTGGGGAGAAGTGTTTATTTCACCTTGCACTTCCAGATCTGTCACTGAGGGAACTCAAGCGAGTCAGGAACCAGAACGCAGGAACTGCAGCAGAAGCCATGGAGGAACACTGCTTACTGGCTTGTCCCTCACGCCTTACACAACCTATCTTCTTCTAGTCCAAAGAGAAGGCCCTTCCATAACAGTTGTCAATCAAGAAAGTGCTGCCACAGGCCTGCTGATGGGCCGATTTGCAGCGGGCATTTTTTCTCTATTGAGGTTTCCTCTTCCCAGATGACTCTAGCTTATCTCAAGTCAGCATAAACTAGCCAGCACAGTGCTTATGCTCAAAGAAATAGTTTAGCACCACTCTCAGATCTCTTTCTAGGAAGAAGCACTACATGTGTCTTTCTCATCTGTAAGCACAGCCTTGTTGATGGAAATTCAGACCCTGCTGCATGATGCCATGTAGTTCACCACCCTCAAATCCCTCATGTAAACAGGTCCTCTGTGGGATAGGAAAGAACAGAGCTCACCAACGGTTTTGTGCTCACCCCATATACCCTCCAAGTCCCCGAGGAACCTGAGGCTGAGATAAAGGGACACCCCTACCTTTAGATCACTGCCTTGATCTTCAGAAAAGAGCAAGGTAGTGGAGGAGCAGCCACAGGTAGCTCAGAGTACACATTCAGCAATCTATGGTCGCTTGCCCCACCTCAGCAAGGCCTTCCTTTCCCCATGGCTCCAGGTGCTGTTATTTCATGACCAGAATTACGGAATTCATTACGAATACACCATACCTGTAAACCAGAGCACAGAAAACCAGAGTGAGCCCGCCAAGCCACAGGACGCTCTGTTCCTCTGGACCCACAGTGGCTGGGAAGGCTGCAGCGTGCAGTGTGGAGGAGGTAAGGTGGGGCTAGGGGAGGCAAGGATGCAGCTTGGCTGAAGAAATCCTGAGTTCAGGGCCCTCTGCACCAGTCTACTCAGTGTGGAAATAGAGAATTTGTCCTTCCATAGGGACTTAAGCCCTGAAGATCTCAACAGAGCATGCAGCCAAGCCATCCCAGCTCCCACGGGTTTGGTAGCAGACCCACTTCATTCCTTGGCCTAGGGTAGAGATTTGCCAATTATGTGACTATATGGTAGTAATGAAAACTGGTCCTGGGACTCACTGAAATAGACCTCCGACTTGGTGGAATGGCAGCAGATGAAGGCCTCGCCCATACTCAAGCACCCTGTCATCCATACCTCAGCCACTGTCTCCAGGGTGCAAAGAGAAGTAAGAATTCTCTGGGTCAAGCAGAACACTCCATGCCGCCCCCTCTTCCACACCTCTAAATGCGATGTCTGCCTCCACACTCCCACTATGGAGTTTGCAGGTGAGCCAAAGAGACTGCCACACTACAAGGACCTACATCAGCAACAGTGGTGTTTTTATGAGTAGGGCATTAAGGAGGAGCACTAGGAAGCTGTTCCTATGAAGAATTCCTCACTCGTGCCAGCAACTATCATTCAAGTCAATGGGTCTCGAAAACAGACGTCAAACTAGGAGAGGGCTTATGGGGAAGAAGGGTTTCAATGAGTAGAGAGGATAAAAGAGGGAATGGGGTAGAAGTCACCATGATTCAACACAGACATGGATGAAAACGTCAAAGAACAAAAGAAAGAAATGGAGGCTTTGACAAGAAGCAACAGGAAATGGCATTCAAGATTCAAGGGGGTGCAGGAAAGAGGCCACTGGCATGAGTGCTCCATGATGTGGGAAGGTTTTATTGTAGAGAAGAGGGAGAAAATGCCCAGAGGCATCTGGGAGAGTACAGAGCAGAGAGAGAAAGAAGTAGACTGCACATGGTCTGGAATAGGGAAGTGAGAGTGGGAGAAAATAGTGGAGATAGTAAGGGGGAGGGGGAGGAAGGGAGAGAGGGAGAGAGAGACAGAGAGAAGCAAGAGGGAATAAGAGAATAAGAGACAGTCTCTTTCTGTACCTCTGGGTCACTGTCATTTGCCACCCTCAATAAGGCACTCAGAAAGGTCATGAGAGATGACACAATGGATGCTGGGTAAGACAAAGTTGAGAGAGGGGATTGACTAGGACTCTGGATGTCTACCAGCAAGTGGGCAGCAAGCTGGGACCCAGCTGCAACCCTACCCATACCTGCTCTTGAGCGGCTTGACTGCTAAAGTGATGTTGTCAAGTATGCAGTGCATAAATCGTTGTTTAACATTTAGGGGCTCATCCCATTACTCATAGAAAAATCCAAGCCACAATATCACCAAGCCCTTCAGTGCCTTCCTATGCATCTCAGCTAACCGCACACACTAAATGTTTTACATGTTTTTCCTCTGCAAACTGACAATTGCAATTGACACAGCTTCAAGGTGGTACCATCAGCCCTACCAGGAAATCTCTTTTCCTGGGGCCTTAGCTGCCCCTGGGCTGATGGTCTCCCACCCACCCCCACTTCAGGACCATGCCTGCTTCTCTAACCGCAGCCAGACATCCCTTTGTCTACTCACTGTAGACAAACCCAGTCCAGGGGAAGCATAGCAGACTGTGCTCCACTAGGAGTTCTGAACCACCACAGCCATTGTTGCCTCTGTGCAGTTCCTTTATGACACCAGTGTCTTCCAGCTCGCTGCAGTAGTCAATGTTGAAAGCTATATTCATATGTACACATGACTTCTTTGCTTTCATATGTATACATGACTACATTCATAGGCCATAGGACAGAGAGCGTAGCTTAAGATCCCCCGTTTTCAGCCATCCCCACATGACAAATTCCTCAGACAAGAGACCCTACAAAGAATCCTGGGCCTAAGTAGTTGTACTTGACTCCATGTTCATCTTTTATGGCCCCTCTCTTGACACCAACGACTCCAATACAGTAGCATGAAATGTCAGCACAGACACACTGAAAGCCAAGGGGAGGTGAAGCAACCTGGCCCAAGGTAGGAAACTAAGATAGAGAAGCATAGGGGCCAACTGTTGATACTGTGGTCTGGTGACGGTGACAACACCAAGAGGCACTCAGACAGCTGGTTCCAGAGGCCACCCTCCTAACTGCCATCACTGTCCTAACTGCCTGTACTGGTGTCAACTTGTGTGTCAACTTGACACAGGCTGGACTTATCACAGAGAAGGGAGTTTCAGTTGGGGAAGTGCCTCCATGAGATCCAGCTTTGGGGTATTTTCTCAATTGCCCCAGGTGGGTAGTGCCATCCCTGGGCTGGAAGTCTTGGGTTCTATAAGAGAGCAGGCTGAGCAAGCCAGGAGAAGCAAGCCAGTAAGGAACATCCCTCCATGGCCTCTGCATCAGCTCCTGCTTCCTGACCTGCTTGAGTTCCAGTCCTAACTTCCTCTGGTGATCAACAGCATGTGGAAGTAAGCTAAATAAACCCTTTCCTCCCCAACTTCCTTCTTGGCCATGATGTTTGTGAAGGAATCGAAACCTTGACTAAGATACTGCCATTGCTCTGCCTCCCAGATGAAGTTGTAAGCCATCAGGTTGAGAGCTCAGAGGAAACACTGAAAGAAAGGCTAATGACTCTGCAAAGCTGCCGAAGAGCACATGGCGCCGAGGCATTAGCACCACTGGGCAAAGTGAACGAGCACAGGCCACCTGCACCAGTGTCCCATGTGTCCCATCACACCAGCAACCTCGCTCCTCTCGAGAAGCACGCCTAAAGCAAGCAGTAACTGACCATACTCTTGGTGAAGGCTGATATACACATGTTTAATTAGGACCAGATCTCTGTAGACTTCAGATCTCAAACATGAAAGGCTCAAACCAAAGAAAGCGTTGGCCTCAGCAACTCCTAAACTGTCCAAGGACAGAGTTGACCTGAGGTCCTGCTGCTTTCAGATTGTTCTGGAGTCTTACCCTGGTCTACACTACTCTGCGATGACTTATGCACCTTATCCCTAAATGTCTAGTTCTCCCTCTTTGACAAATGATATGACTCACTTAGTGATAGATAGTTGTACTCATATACCCCTCCATAAGTATAAATAAATGACTTTCTGGGTATGTGCAGCCATAATTTCTCATCTCCCATGGTTTGGCTTCCAGGAGAACGCAGGACTATTGTATCATGCACACGGATTGTTAACAAGACCACAACCTTGGTGAATGACAGTGACTGCCCTCAAGCAAGCCGCCCTGAGCCCCAGGTCCGACGGTGTAACTCTCACCCATGCCAGTCCCGGTAAGTCCTGTATTCTGTGGCTTGGACCCACCAGCAAGATGGGTAGCAGCAGGTCGGATGAGGGGATGGCGATACACGGATAATATCACAGAACCAGCCTATGCCACATTCTAGTGGTGCCATTGGTGATTCTTTTTTTCTTGCTCAAATAGTCATGTTGTTTGACAATGGAGTTACATTCTGAGAAGTACCTAATCTAGACAATGTAATGTTTACTACACAAGTAGGCTAATGGCAGATATGTGTCATATTTTGTTATTCCCTAAGACATGAACAAAATAGAAAATTAGTTTAAGCATAAATAAAAATCAATATAATCAGTAGACACGGGATGGATAGGCTGGTGCTGTTCTAACACAGACTTCTGTAGAGTGGACAATCCTTTTAAACAGAAGTACATTCTAAAATAGCCGTTAACAACCAGAGCAGAGTGAAGACAGGAGCCAGTAAGTTATTATCACTAATTCTTATTGTCATGAGCATGTACTGTACTGAGATGGAGCCGGGGCAATGGCTCAGTGGGTAAAGTCCAATCTTCAAGACCTGTGTCTGGGTCCTTAGCAGTCATGCAAAAGATGAGAACATCTGTATATGTGTATAGCTCTTGCAAAAGATGAGAACATCTGTGTATGTATAACCCTGGAGCTAGAGGGATGGATGTGTGGACACATGCAGATACTCGAGGCTGGCTGGAACCAGTCTAGCCAGTTGGTAAGCTCTAGGTTCACCAAGAGACACAGTCTCAAAATAAAATACAGTGAAGTGATATAGGGAGATGCCCATAAGTGACCTCTGAGCTCCTTGTGAGCATACACACGCAAGTATACCACAGGTATATGGGTGCAGTATACCACAGGTATATGGGTGCATGCCTGCTTATCCCACCCCTCTCCACTAATAATGTAACAGCACACTAGGTTTGTTTCTGGGAGCATTAGCGCAAACACAGTACATGGCACTGTGATGTGGTGGAGGCGATGGAAAATGTTCAGCCCCACTGTAATCTTAAGGCACCATTTCTACATGCACGGTCTGTTACTAACTGAAGTGCCATGAGATGGAACTGTTCTGAACTTGGCCAAGCCAGAATGATAATGGAAATACGCTGTCCTAGCTGGAGGGCAGCTTACAGGTCGTGACTGACAACATCTCACAGAGAAAACGTTGCCGTGGGCACACACTTTTGACTGGCATCCATTGGCTCCCCTCAATTACTTGCTTTGAAGGAAAAGGGCGTTAAGTGTTAGAATTTTAGTGTCTGAAGTGTCCACAGAGGCTAATGGCTGTGCTTGACCTGTTTCCCTGCCTGTTTATTGTTCGGAAGCCATCTGGACTTCTCTCCCATAAGCCCTGGTGTAAAGTCTGGGATGAACCGTGCAGTCTGTTCACGAGCTTCTTTCTAAGTGCTTCAGTGGGACAGAGCATGGTACTCACTCAGTGACTAATGCGTTGTGTGATGTTACCCCTCTGCCTCCCCTTCTACCCTGAGTTGAGTGAATAGTTTTCACTTCATAGCCCCACTCATCATGTCAAGGCATACTTAGCTTTGCTAGCTAGACTTGGATTTTGATGTGGCGTCTTTTGGATCTTTAAAGCTCTGCTTGTACCACTTGCCTGGTTCAGGAGCCTTATGAAGTGTCTGTCTTTCATACCAATCTCCTTTGCTTAGTTAAACTACTTTGTTTTGTTTTGTTTTATTAAGTGTATGTGTTTGCACATGTGGGTGTGAGTGTGGGTGCACACATTTATGTGTATGTGTACATGTGTATGTGTGTGTACATGTGTATGTGTGTACATATATTCTTTGGAACATGTGTGGAGGTCAAAGAACAACTTTCAGGAGTTAATATCTTTTCATTGCGTGGTCGTGGGGTGACTAACTCAGATTGTCAGGTTTGGCACAGGCACCCTTACCTGCTGAGCCATAGTCACACTGTCACCGCTTTCTGTTAAACTCTTAGTGTGTGCTTAAGGGGAAATGAGGAGGGAAAGCAAGCAAGTAACATTCCTTCTGTTGATTTTGTGTACTCCTTTAAAATTACTAATAAAGGCCCCTTTTCATGCAAGAGGCTTTAAGGGAGGACTCATTCAGAAAGTCTGCATGGTGGATAGTTTTGAATGCCAACTTGCCCCATCCTAGAATCACTAAGAAAAGGTCTTCCATTGCAAAATTACTTAGGTTTGGTTGTCCTGTGGGCATGTCTTTTTGGGGGGAAAGCTGTCTTGATTGTTAATGGAGACAGGAGTATCCACCCTGAATGTGGACAGTCCCATTTCATGGACTGGATCCTGAACTACACAAGATTCAAAAAACAAAAACCAGGTGAGGCCAAGAAGCCTGGATGCATTCATTCTCACTGCATTTGGCTGTGGTATGAGGTAACTAGCTACTTGAGGTCTTAATGTATTAGGTTTTACTGCTGTGAAAAGACACCATGACCAAGGCAACTCTTATAAGGATAACATTTAACTGGGGCTGGCTTACAGGTTCAGAGGTTCAGTCCATTATCAAGGTGGGAGCACGGCAGCGTCCAAGCAGGCATGGTGCAGGAGGAGCTAAGAGTTCTACGTCTTCCTCTGAAGACTGCTAGCAGAATACTGGCTCCCAACAACTAGGATGCTACAATGATGCATCCTGTGATGTTACCTCTCTGACTCTCTTTCTGCCCTGATTTGAGCCCACAGTGACACACCTACTCCAACAGGGCCACATCTTCTAACAGTGCCACTGCCTGGGCCAAGCATATACAAACCATTATACTTAGGGACCTGGAATTGTGAGCTAAATAAGTAAGTCCTTCCAGTTGTATATTTTGAGGATTGACAGCCATACTTCAAGCTCATCTGTCAGTCCGTTATTCAGTTATGGGGCCAAAGAAGGAAGATTTAGCAACCTTAAAAACTCAATTATCAGGGCAGGCAGTGGTGGCATGTGCCTTTAATCTCAGCAGTAGGGAGGCAGAGGCAGGCAGATCTCTGAGTTAAAGGCCAGCCTGGTCTATAGAGTAAGTTCCAGGACAGCCAGGACTACACAGAGAAACCCTGTCTCAGAAATACAAAACATAATTAACTCAGTGATCAGACATGTGTCAATCCTTCTACCTAAAACTAAGAGCAGCCTACTCCCTGGATGAATAAGCAGAAAATGTGGTAAGGGGCTCATTCAGGACAGAGAGGTCGGGATAGGCTCAAGAGTAAAAAACCTTGTGGATGCCTTCAAGAATCAAGAATCATATTTCCCAATCAATGTTTACAAATTACTTTAGTGTCTAATTTTTTAAATTATGTGCAAAAACCAAAAACATTTACTTAGTCCGCACCCCCTCCCCCACAGCAGGCCCATGGCACTTCTGTGGAACACTAGGGATTAGGATTTAAAAGCTGCCAGTCAACCGGGTTCAAGTTCTGTAATGATAGAGTACCAGATAAGAAAGAACTCTGAAGAAAACACAAAAAGCAACTGTTTGAAAGCTAGAACACAGACAGAAAATGGGAGCAGAAGCTATGCATAGTAGGCCAGAGGGGCTCATGTTGAGTTTCCAATTGTGACACTTGTCACTACATGGACACTGTTTTAGTTACCTGTGATTACTATGACAAAGCATCTAACATGAACATCTTCATCTGTCGTCTCATAGGGCTTGTGAGCTCTGTAGCTAGTGTAGGAAGTACGGCATTACAGCTCAGCTCATGGCAGTGGCTGGCATCTGTGGTGGCACTGTCTGTGTGGCTACAGAGCAGGTAGCCATGAGGGTGTTAGTAGCAGGGTCCAGGCCATGGCCTTCAAAGGCCTCCACAATGACTCACTTCTACCAGGCAAGCTCCATCTCCTAAAGGTTGCATAGCCCCCCTGGGGAACAAGCATTCAAAGCAAGAACGTAAGAGGAACGATGCAGATTCAGACCATAACAGAGGCCCAACTAGAATTATGAAGGACAGCTATTGAATTCCCATGGATGCTCAGCGTGATCATGGCAACTGGAAATTAAGGAGGTAAAAAAATAAAACCACAGAAAGAAAGAGAGCCAGCAGGGGCTCTCAGGTTCTACACACGTACTTGGCCCAGTTCCCAGGAATAAGACACAGATAGGACAGACTTTCTCTAGTAGAGCTGAGGGCACCTTGACCTGTGCTTATTGTCAGAGCCATGTGTGCTGCCTGCTAAGCTGGATGTTCAGGATTCTACCATGTTACTCTAGAGAGGTGCCACTCACTGTGATAGCCAGTAGCAGATCCAAGGTAAAAGTTGCTGTGCACATAAAATATGCAAACGTAAAATGGCAGGTTTCAAAGGAAGGTTATAAATTGAAATTTGAGATTATAAATATCAATGGCTTAAGATTGCCAAGATTATGAGATAATTTAATAATTTAAGATGGGATTGTGTTAACTGTAATCATCCAAAATAACTGTATTATAAGTACATCGGCAGAAAGCATGTGTGTGTTATTATTTTTAAAATAGTTATTTGTCATTAGGCAGAGCACATGTGTCACTATGCATGTGTGGACATAGGGAAACAACTTTGGGGGGTTGATTCTCTCTCTCCTTCCACTCTGGGTTCCAGGAATGAAACTTGGATTGTCATGCTTGTGTGGCAAGCCTATTTTGTTGCTGGGACATTTCATTGATCCTGATGTGTTTTGTTTTGCTTTTTTAGTCTGCGGGTATTTGTTGTGTAGTGCTGGGGACCAAGTCAATGCCTGTTCAGTTCTCTACCCCTGAACTCTAGCTCCCACTCTACAATATGCTGTTGAAATGGAATATCCATCTGTTTCTTTTCACTGTTCCCATGGCTGCTGGAAAATTCAGATGACATGTTGGGCTCCTTTGCATTGAACAGCACTGATGTAGATCAGTGAGTGTACCATTGATAATGTTCAGGATACGACTGGAAATTAGTAGTCATGCAGAGAAACGGGTTCAGACCAGACTCAAGACAAGAGAAAAGATTGACTCAAAAGAAAAAGGATTTTTTTTTTTATTCTTTAGCTAACATTTTCCACATTTCCACAAGGGAACGTACGTGAAAACTTTATTTAGTAACTCTGTTCCTCTATAATAAGCTTTTAATATAGTATTTTTATTGATTTTCAAGAATTTTATACATATACACAATGTAGTTTGATAATTTTCATTTCTACTCTTCCCCTAACTCTTTCCAGAGCTACCCCTACCTCCTCTTCCTCTTCCTCTTCTTCTTCTTCTTCTTTCCCCTCCCCTCCTCCTCCTCCTTCCTCTTCTTCATAACCTACTAATTCCAATTTGTGCTGCCTACACAAATGGAGCACAGACAACCTTCCAGAGGTTGTATTCTGAAATACTCCCTCCCTGAGAACCCATCAAGTGTCCACTGCTCCTCCGTCAGGGATAGGGACCCACACCTCCCTGCTCCATGCTAGAAAGGTTTCCTATGTGGGCATGCACAGCTGCTGGTGGTTCATGAGGTAAGCTGTCCTGTCATGTCCAGGGACACGGCTTTTATCTGCTTCTCCCTGGCCTCTGGCTCTTATTGTCTTTCTACCGCCTCTTGCATGATGGCTCCTAAGCCTGGACAGGGACAGAGTGTGATGCCGATGCCTCATTTATGACTGAGCAGACACTTTCTCTCTGCTAAACTTAGCCCGTGGTAGTAAATTGCTGGTGCTCCTGCCCATCACACTTCTGCTAACCATTGAGGCTCCGGAACCTCATTCAGCAAGAGCCCATCCTCTGAAGGTCCTGTCTCAGAATGTGTTCTCTTGGGATACAACAGAGGACACATTAGTATACTGGATCATCCAATATACTTTCTTTCCAGCTTGATCATCCCCTGAGCATCTAGCTATGATCATATCCTGTACCTTCTGCAACATTCCCCTATAACCCTCTTCCTGTTCCCCAGATACCTTCTGAGTACCCCGGTATTTAGAGAGAGGAGAGGCAGATTTTGCGTGCCTGTAACTTGACAGATAGGGGTGTTCTCCCTCCCTTCCACTCTTTTTTTTTTAAATCCTACCCTCTTCCAGTCTCTTTCTGTCTATAAAGTCATCTAAAGCCAGCATAAAGAATGAGTGGAATTTCCATAAACAGAAGAGAAAATGAAACTGAGTAAGGACAAGTCAATACCTAGGATTTTCTGGAGGGCTCACAAGGAAATACTGGGTGTCTGTTCCAAGCTGGTTTTGTTTGTTTGTTAGTTTGTTGACTCTGTACCATCTGACCCTTTAATGTTGTTTAAGATCAGCACATGAAAATGAACTGCCAGGAGTCAGCAGACAGCGCCTACTATTTAACACAAGAAACAGGTCCGATAATAGAATTTGAAAGTCTTCCAAATCCTAGCAAGCTATATATGCAGAGGAATAGTGTACAGCTATATGCACACATATGTGTATGCATACTATATGTAAATGTATGTATAGCATACATATTTTAGATGTGTGATAATACACATTTGGACAGTAGCATTTGAACTATTGCAGAGTGTATTCTAGTTGCCTTTCATAAGAACCTGTAGGCATGAACCCAGGCTTCTTAAGTGAAAAAGTGGAGAACCTGGCCTCAGAAAGAGATCTGACACACAAGGAAAGCCTGCCTTCTGTACAAAGGGTAGAACCTGAAGCCATGTACGGCCTAGAGAACAAAGATCTGTTGGAATGGACCAGAGGGTAAAACCAATGACCCAGAAGAGTAGCCTAAGAACTAAGGGTGTGAACTTTATTAACGGAGCTAAAAGGAACCTGCTGTTGAGCCTGGCACCATGGAAGACCCTTTCTGTTATTGTTACTCTTTGACCTTTAAACCAACATCAATATTTGTCCTTTTTTCCCCTGCATTTTCCTTTCTCTCCCGCTCTCTTAATTCACTTCAAGCTTCTTTTTTTCCACCAAGTTCCCGACAGTTCCCTTTGCCTTCCCAACTGCACACCATTAGCACCTCTTTATTCTGATCCGGTGCCTGGCTCTGTGGATGTCTCTCCCAGCGCTTGCTGTAACCATATGGAATCTGACACAGGGCAGATGGCTCCTCTCCAGCCTCATGCACACCAACACAAATACCGGCAAACCTGGCCCCACCATTGGCAGGAGAGGCAGAAATCACAGATTGGATCAGCTGTTATGAGTGTGGCCAGCAGCCTTCTCCTTGCTGACCACAGTCTGCGGGAAGAGAGCCTTGTCATTGGCATCAAAAGAGTAATACTGTATGCCAGCCCTAGAGACCCAGCCACAGACAGTGCAGTGGGCTCCACTTGAAGCCCAGAACTCATGCATTACCAGATTTAACATTTTTGCAGCCTTTTAGAGCTTATTAGCCACTTGAAAAGCTATTCCAAGTTATTAGATATTTCCCTATAGCATTTATGATTTGAATCGCTTCCCAGGCAGTACATGTTGTACTGTACATTGAATTAGGGTGATTCAGAAAAGAACATTCAGCAACTTACTTGCAATTGG
>NW_022196904.1:57300418-57364644 GCF_008632895.1 Mastomys coucha
ATATTAGAGAATGTTCTATGTGTGTGCATGCACATGCATACAGAGAGGAAGTTGAGAGATCATGACCTAGAATGAAGTTTAAAATGCAATCATCTTAAGCCATGGGTACAATCTGAAAAGATGCTGTTGGTTAATCTATTTCTTGCTACTATGAAACTTTAAAGAATTTTCTTGCTTCCTTCTGAAATAAAATCAATAAGTGTAGTTGCGGGAGCTCCGGTCTGCACGAGGCCTTAGTGGAGTGAGAATGGTGGATAAACTTGCATTAGCTGCACCAGAGCATCTCTCAGATACTATCCAGATTCCAGGGCCTCCTGTACATCTCAACAAAATGGTAACGTTCAGAAACTTTTTCCTCATTTATCAAAATTAGGAAAGCACAAGACAGGGGAGCAGAGGGTAACTTCCGAGTTGCTTCGATTGCTTGGATACCCCTTCTCTCATTATTTCAGACAGCAAGTGAATTCCCAGACACTGGTTTCATAGGTAACCAATAACTCCTGTTAGGAAATGACTGTCTTATAAACTGGATCGGACCATAGAGGCCCTTCTCTCTCCAGGCCTTATCCGAGTAATGAAATGGAGCGCTTGCCATTTCCCTTTAACATTTACATAATGATTTCAGCACAGGAAAACTACAGGGCACTGTGAAATGTAGCCTCAGGTAGTCCTCAAGCAGAAACAGCTGAGATCAGCAGCTTGCTGACCACCCCCCATGCCTTGAGTTGCCACTTCACCCATTGGCGTATGTATGTGGGGAGACCTGGCCCTCAGCGAGAGTCCAGGTTCTGAAGGCGCCACTACATACCAAGAAGAATATGTTACTGGCTTTCTGTTCCTTTATTACAATGTGATCCATCCGAAATGAAAGGGAAATAAATGTTTGTTCTCCAGGTTCCAGGAGAAATGTCAGGCTGTAGAATAAATGCTCTGTGGTGAGCGAGGTGATGGAAGGCCTCTAACTGGCAGAACTGCTGGAGAAGTTTTAGAAACCAATCCGATATGCAAGACTATCCTAGAATAGTCTACTTCTTATGGGATCTAATGAGTTTCCTTAAAGTTGGCCTTCTGTGCTGGCCAACTCTCTTAAAGCCACAGTCTACAGATATAGGATAACCATTCTTTTCTCCTGGAAAATGCATATTTATACTGACATGCAATGAAAATAAAGGCTTCCTGCAAACAGAAACCATCGCAGCAAAGTGTCTGGGTTTCTTTTCCTTTGGCTATGATAAAATGCTCAAGAAAAAAGCATTTAAGGGAAAAAGTTTTATTCTGCCTCATAGTTCAAGAATACAGTCCATCTTGGTAGGAAAGTCAGTGTAGCAACTGCTGGTCACAACACTGTCACAATCGGAAAGCAGAGAGGAACACAGAACAAGTGTTCAGTTTGCTTTCTAAAATGTATCCGGTTCGGGATTCCCAGCCAAGGGAATGGTTCTACCCACAATTAACATGGGTCTTCCCACATCAATTAACAAAAGCTGGATAGCCCCTCACAAAAAATTCTCAAAAGCTAACCTTAATTTAGGTGTGGCCTTAGTCCCACGTGTGGCCAAAGGCATGCCTCCTAGGAAAGTCTAGATTGTGTTGACAGTCAACACTATCACACAAAGCATGGGTGCTCTGCTAATCCCAAACTTACAGATTTTTTATTTTTAAATGTGTTAAGTAGTGGAATGAAGCTAGCATGTGCAAAGCCAGGAGTTCAGTCCCTAGGGTTAAAAAAACAAATGCTGGTAGAGATGTCGATAGTTTGTAATGATAATGGGAATATCCATCAAGAAGATGTAACAGCTAGAAAATGTATACACTTAGCCACAAAGCTCTAGAGAAAACATGACAGAAATGAAGGGCGAGATGGAATTTAATAATAGTAATAAGAGAGTGCCCCTCTCCCGGTTTCAACAGTATGAAAAACTAGGTAAGAGATGAGAAACAGAAGACTCGAGCAACCCTGCAAAGCAGCAAAGCTTAGCAGACATCTATAGAGGAGTCCGCCTGAGGTGATGGAACACAGTAGGTTCTCAGACCACAGAGGAGTGAAATTAGAACTAAATAAGAGAAGGAAACATGGAGAATTCACAAATACATGGAAATTAAAGGATATATTTCCTAAATAACCAATAGGACAAAGAAAAGTTACAGGAGAGACCATAGTTTTGAAGAGAATAAAAATGAAGGCATTGTACACCAAAACTTGAAACATGTAGTCAAAATGGTCCATAAGAAAATCCCTAGCTTAATAAATTTACACTTTAAAATTTACTTTTACATTCATTGTATTTAGTGCATATGGATATTTTGCCTGCCTGTATATTGGTGCAACTGCTTGTATGTCTGATGCCCTTGGAGGCTAGAAGAGGGTGTTGGATCCCCTAGAAGTTAAAGATGACCTTAGGCCACTATGTACATTCTTGGAATTAAACCCAGGTCCTATGGGTAGGTGGGAGGGGGAACCACCAATGCATCTAACTACTGAGCAATATCTGCAGCTCATATTAACATTTAAACAATTTATAAATTAGAAAGGGGCTTGTCTTAGAGTTTTACTGCTATGAACAGACACCATGACCAAGGCAAGTCATATAAAGACATTTAATTGGAGCCGGCTTACAGGTTCAGAGGTTCAGTCCATTATCATCAAGGTAGGAATATGGTGGTATCCAGCATGGTACAGGAAGAGCTGAGAGTTCTACATCTTCATCTAAAGACTGCTAGCAGAATACTGACTTCAAGGCAGCTAGAATAAGAGACTTATAAGCCAAACCCACAGTGAAACACCTACTCCAACAGGGCCACAACTTCTAATCCTGCCACTCTCTGGGCCAAGCATATACAAACCATTCACAGGGCTAGAGAAATGCTTCAGTAACATAGAGTATACTTTTTCAGCGAATCCATATTGCATTCCCAGTACCTGTGATAAGAGGCTCACCATTGTAACCCCAGTGTCGAGGGACTCAGTGCTCTCTTCCAGTTTGTGCAAGAACTATACTCACACATGCACAAACCCACATCCACTTACATGTACAACATTAAAAATACAAATAAAATCTTTCTTTTTTTTTAAGATTTCAAATCAATAGCTCTACATCACAGCAATGGAAAAAGCAACAAAATCTAAAACAAGCAGAAGGAAGTAACTAAAAACATGGCAACAGACATTAATTAAGTGGGGAATAGAGAAAAACAACAAAACCCAAAATTGACTGTATGGAAAAAAATCAACATAACTGATAAACATTTAGCTATAAAAGATTTGACCATAAGAATTTGCTACGTGAACAAATCAGCGTAAGTGATAAACCTTCATTTCCAGGGTAAAAAGAAGACCTGACTTACTAAAAATCACAGGTGAAGGGGCATTAATTTTGATATGTCAGAAGCAAACTAAAGAGGGGTAATAAACACCATGAAGAGCTGCATGCCATAATCTACGCAGCTACCATAAATACATTTACTTCTACAAAGAAACAAACTGCCAAGCAGAATCACACACACACACACACACACACACACACACACACACACACACACACAGACACAAATATTATGAGGGCACTGACTGGTCTTCTCAAGGACCTGGGTTCAAATCTCAGCACCCACATGGCAGCTCACAACTGTCTGTAACTCCAAGATCTAACACCCTCACACAGATATGTGTGCACCAAAAACACCCATGTACATAAAATGAAAATAAGTAAGTTTTAAAAGTGTATTTTTAAAAAACATGAAAACAAAAGAACATAGAAAACGCACAGCAACACCATACTAACCACAAAAAATCCGAAGGCTTTCCTATGGCAAATGAAAGCATGACACAGTACCCATTCTTGCCATCTGTGTGTAACATTGTATGTGAGAGTCTTGCCAGGCCATCTACCAAGAAAACGTAATGAAGAGATTCCTGTTGAGAGGGAAGAGGTAGGACTCCAGGTGTACATGATCTTGTATTTGGAGATTCCTGAAGAATCTAAGGAAACTGACTCAATTAATCTCAGGGAATTGCAAGATGAGAGACAGATGGGTAAGATCAGTTAGATTTCTGTGTATTACAAATGAACACACTGAGAATGAAATTAAGGAACCCTTTCTAGTTACCAGACTAGTTAGGGATCGAATGTGACTAATCTATCACAGGCTTACTTATTTTAAGCACTTGGGCCCCAGCTGGTGACACTGTCTTGGAGAGGTTCTGAGGCTGTTGGCTCTGTGACGTAGCTGACACAACTGAGCTTCTGGGAGCAGATCTTAAAGGCTGTGTCTACTTATGGTCCTGGCTAGAGTATTCTGTTGCCAGATCTACCAGATGTGAATAAGCCACACGGCAAGCTCCTGCCACTACAGGCCACACCACTCCAGCTGCATGCATTTCTGTCATAGAGGACTATACTCTCCAAACTATGAGCCCAAATAAATGTCTCCCTCCCTGGAGTTGCTTCTGGTCTGTGTCACTATAGCAAGAAAAGTGACTAGCATGCTGAAACGTCAAGAGGACTTAAAAATAATCTCAACACTCATGACTTGGAAACTAGCAAACCTTAATGAACAGAAGGATATCCTCTTTCCATCCATTGGAATATGTCAAGACATAGTACTCTACAAACTGCTTCCCGGTACAATTCCTGTCAAACTCCCATCTGTCTTCATTGCACAAATGAGCAGTAAACTGGTCCTAAAATTCACATGGAATTGAAAAGGGCTCTGAACAGCCAATACAGTCTTCAAAGAGAATAATAAACCTGGACGTTTGAGGCCTCCTGGTTTCAGAACTGAGCATGAAAGTAACACCATGTGGTACCATCACTAGAGTGGACGCTCCGAGCAACTGAGGACCGAGAGTCAAGAAACACATCCTTACATCTATTCTCTGCTGATTTTCATGGAGGGTTCTGAGAACATTCCGCAGGGAACTTGTCTTTTTAGCAAGTGCTTCTGGTACAACTGGATACCTACAGGCAAGAGTGACATCATCCATACATTCTTGCTCACAAGGCACCAGAGCTCTAATGATCTAAACACATAAAATTCAGAAAATACCCCAGGCAAGAATTTTCCCAATGTAGATTTGCTAATAAGACACTAAAGATACAAGCAGTGTGGACTGGAGGGATGGCTCAGTGGTTAAGAGCACTGGCTATTTTTCCAGAGGTCCTAAGTTCAATTCCCAGCAACCATTTGATGACTCTCCACCATCTTTAATGGGATCTGATCCTGGCTTCTGGCATGCAGGTGCACATGTTAAACATAAAATACATAAATTAGTCTCTTTTTAAACAAGAACAAGTGACAACAAAAAAGGTTAAAAGTCATCAAAATTTTAAGGTTTTTGTTTTGTTTTTATTTCAAAAGAGACCATCAAGAGTGTGAAAAGATAACCATGGAATGGGAGAAATTTTTACATCTGTAATCTGAGGAACCATAACTACTCAAATAATAAATTAACAGATAACCCACATGCAGGCTGTACAAATGTCTAGATGTGGTAGAGACTTTATGGCCCACATATACTCAGAGTAGCAGTTTACATGACCTTCACTGATACAAGGACATTTAGCCCATTCCAGCCCATGCCCCACTGAGACCTAGGATATATCAAGATCTGAGTGTCACTGATATGTAGCTTCTGAGGTCACAGTAGCTATAGTAAAATCCCAAGAGCCTGCAATAATAAATGACATTTGGGGAGATTTTAAACCTTACTATACTTTTTGTTCAGCTGCCTCTTAGGTCTCCTCATCCCCTCCACACCCTTCTTTAGAAAGAGCTTGCTTGCAAAGTGTATGCCCCAGAAACCATCACTGTATCGACACTGACCGGGAAGGCAGAACCCATTCTCAGAAACCAGCCACTGTCATGTTACACCACAGGAAAAGCTCCCCCTGGGGCTGGGGAGATGATCTAGTCTATAAAGTGTTTGCTGCATAAGCATGGAGCCCTGAGATTGATCCTTAACACCTAAGTGAAAACCAGACCCAGTTCCATACCTGTAACCCTGTGTGTGCTGAGGTTAGGAGATAGAGACAGGCCAGTACCTGAAGCCCATTAGATTCCCAACCTAGCTGAATCAGCCAGAGATTGACCCAATGGAACATATCGAAAACAGCATCATTTGGCGGGCATGTCTTCATTGACTTGGTTACTTCCTTTCAGTGTATATACGGTCAGTTCCTATAATACAGGGTTGACATTGCCTGTGCTGGTATCCTGAAATGTTTCCTTCTATCATTTTCAGAGTTCCAGGTTCTTCTATTGAAGTCTTAATACTGTGTTTTGTAACCCTCCTAATGCTAAAGCCCTTTAATACACTTCTTCATGTTGTGGTGACCCCCCCACCATAAAATTATTTCCATTGCAACTTCATAACTGTAATTTTGCTGCTGTTATAAAATTGTAATATAAATATCTGATATGTAAGATAGCTGATGTTCGAACCCTGAAAACGGGTCATGCGGAGTAAACAACCCACAGGTTGAGAACTACTGCCTTAATATACTCTGTACCCTACCTGCCTTGCAGCATTTAGCATTGGACAAGACAAGAGAGGGCTTGAACTGGTTACTTTTCTGTTGCTGGGATAAAAATTAATTAATTACCAAAAAAGCAAGTTAAGAAAGAGAGAGTTTAATTTTGGCTTAGAGTTTCAGATTATCGTTCATAATCATGGGAACAACATTCGCAAGCAGGCAGCAGATACAGTGGTAGAAACAAATTCCCTGCACTAAACTACAAGGCTAAGCTAGAAGTGACTAAGAAAGGGTTAAACTTTCAAAGCCTGCCCACAATGGCTTGCTTCCCCTAGCAAGGCCACACCTAAACTTCCCCTACACCATCAACTGGGGGCCAAGTGTTCAATACCTAAGACTGTGGGAGCACTTCTAACACAGAGTCCACACTCATGACCTGGCTGTCCAAGTGGCTCTCAGCATTTCTCCAGGCTTGGCATGCCTCGGGTTACTCCCTGGTTTTTACAGTCCCTTTCCTTCTACCCTAAAAAGGAGCCATGTCTCCTTTTCTTCTCATGCTTGGCATCTCTTCCCCTAAACCTGAAACAGAAATGTTGGGATAAGAATGGGCAGATTCTGTGCACGAGTGAGGCAGTTAAAACAAGTGCTAACCAAAGCTGTGACCAACATCTCTTTAGACAAAAACAGGGTAATTCTTTCCTAAGTAATGCACGTACTCTGGAAATATTCCAACACTCATATTTTTTTAAATAACCAAGCACTTCCCTCATAGTTATATTTTATATCTATTGCTCTATAAGAAAACACTAGAGCCCTTTGGAAAGACACCACCCAGGCTGGGTCCATAAAGCTTCAAAGGGGCTCTAGTGAAAACTGGAGCCTGGGCTATTTCTGAGGATCTCAAAGGATGCCGTAGGCCTGTATGTCTGTCCTTTGTTCAGAGTGACTGCACTTTTGAACACTCAGTTTCTCAGTACCTTGAGTGTCCTATTTGCAATGCATTTGTGTGTGTCTATCACTGCATGTTTGTGCATGCAGATGTATGTAGGTGTACAGGCTTGTATGTACAGTGCACATGTGTGTATGTGTGTACATGCATAGACAAGCCAAAGCACATCCTCAGGCACCACCTTTGAAGGAACTTGAAGCTCATCAACTAGACTAGACTAGATTGGCCAGCAGGCTCCAGGAATCCTTCTGTCTCCTTCTCTCCAGGCTGGAAATGCCACGGTGCCTCTATATCTGGCATTTTTTTAATGGCTTATGGGTATTCAAGTCGGGTACTCATGCTAATGAGGCAGGCATCTTCCCAGCTGAGCTATGTCCTAGCCCTCTTGAGGGTTTCTAAGTACTTGGGGTTTCCTTGTGAAATAAGAAGTTATTCTTAGGTCCCAGAGATAGCAAAATTGGCCAAGAGACTCATCTGTTTCTTTAAGATTAAAAAAAAAAAAAAAAAAGCCGGGCGGTGGTGGTGCACGCCTTTAATCCCAGCACTTGGGAGGCAGAGGCAGGCAGATTTCTGAGTTCAAGGCCATCCTGGTCTACAGAGTGAGTTCCAGGACAGCCAAGGCTACTCAGAGAAACCCTGTCTTGGAACAAACAAACAAACAAACAAACAAAAACAAACAAAAAAAACAAACCAGGATTCCTTTCAGCTTTGTGTCTACATGTTCATTTTAAAAGGCTTATAGAATGAAAGATTTCTGCACTGTATAACCAAAGGCATTGCCCTGGCAAGGAAGAGGATTGGACTTTTTAACTTTCTCCTGGGCAGGAAAGAGGGTGTGTGGCCCTCTTCCCATAGGGATTGCACACGCGTGCAACAAACAGTGTTGGACACACAGGAGAGGGGCAAGAACAGGGAAGGAGTTAGCTCAGGGTGCGGCCATTGTGGCCTTTCCCCCAAGTGTTCCTTGTAGCTTACAAAGGGAAGGGAAGGGGGTTGCAAAGCAGATTTCACAGACTGCTTGTCTGTGAGTAGCCTTCATCTGAAATCCAAAACCCAAAATGCTTTAGAAATATGCAGCTTTCTGAGCTCCAGCATGCTATTGCAAGTAGGAAACTGATACACTAAAAATGTCACATAAATTTGCTCCAGGCTATGTGCACTTTGCATGTAAGGGGTGGGTGGGGAGGGGTGATGTGTGAAAGAGAGATGGGAGGGAGGGAGAAAAGGAGGGAGGGAAGAAGAGAGAAAGAGAGAGAGAGAGAAAGAGAGAGAAAGAGAGAGAGAGAGAGAGAGAGAGAGGATTGGTCTTAGCCATCATCCCCAAAATACCTCATTGTATCTGTGAAAATAGCTGGAACCTGAAAAAAAATGGATAAGAACAAGCCTGGACCCTTGCCAGCAATATCCATAACTGGGGTGATCTCATGCTGATGGCCTTTGCTATACCACTCTATGCTGTCAGCTGCTATCAGAATGTGGAATCGCCCTGCTTCCCAAAGCATTGATCTTGGAGACTATCTTTCTACCCTTCTTCAGAGAAGGATGCTCTCAGCAGCTTAGTTGTAGGGGCCTGCAGGAGGCACTGTTCAATGTGGCTTCTGCCTTCACCAGAAAAGCAGACTGAGCCAACTGCTTTCTCCCATTGAGTTGACATTGTTTCTAATGGGAGGGACAGTGGCCATCCAGAAAGCCGATATGGCTACCTATGCAACACCTAACCTGACCAGTTGCCCCTAACCTGACCAGTTGCTCTGATCCAGTAGTTACTGGTGAGGAAAGGTAGGCAGGTAACTGGTTACCACCAACCAGTCTGACAGTACACTGGGCCTTCAGGGAAGTAGGAGGAAGGAGCTGGGCTGTAATCCAAGATGCCAGATCTGAAAGAACAGAAAAAAGAATATAGCGATAAGGAGCTAGAAAGGTGGCTCAGGGGTTAAGAGAGCCTGCTTCTCATACAAAGGATACAAGTTCAGTTCCCAGCGCCCACACTGGATGGCTCACAACAAACTGTATCTCCAGCCAGCTCTAGACGACCTGATACCTCTGGCCTCTTGGGGGACATTCACTCACATGCACATATATGCAGAGACATACAAATGCACAGATACAATAGAAGAATAATAAAAAAAATAAAGACTTTTTATTTTTTTTTTTAAAAAAAAGGCATTACAAAAAGTACGTAGAGTAGCTCTCAAAGTTGAGAAAGAAATTCTTAAAGAAGATTTGATAAAGGAGGTGTCAGGGCAAGTAGCTGTAGTTACTCTGCTTGGGCCCTGAAGGTGTTCTTCTGCAAGCAGGTGTTCTTCTGCAGACAGACAGGTATTCTTCTGCAGACAGACAGGTGTTCTTCTGCAGACAGGCAGGTGTTCTTCTGCAGACAGACAGGTGTTCTTCTACAGACAGACAGGTGTTCTTCTGCAGACAGACAGGTCGTATTCTTCTGCAGACAGATGTTCTTCTGAAGATCTCCATTCTAACTCCCTCCTACGTCTGATGGCCTAGTGCAGTTCACATGCTCTCCTGCCAGCCAGCATGCATTCCCAAGGAAAACCAAGAAGTCCTCACTAGAAGGAAGATAGTGATGGGCAGACAAGAACTGATAGGCCCCATGTAAAGCACACAGGCATCGTGGTCACACTAAAAGTCAGACATGAACTGACTAGATCCAGCTAGATCAAGAGCTAGATCTAGATTCTTAGCAGTGGGCTACTGTACTGGAAAATTCCTGTGCCTGGGTAAGAAAGGCAGCCCGCCCGGAATGTTAGTCTTGGATAGGAGCTACCGACATCGGCAGCTGTATGATTCTCAGAGCATGAGGGTTTCTTTTCCAAACTCTTGGTGACTGGGTGTGGTACAACCTGTTAGCAAACCCAGACCTCACCACGGTTATTTCAAGTCCCAAACATACTGGCTTGAGGTCTGGATCCTTGTGTGTAACTCAACAGGGTGTGATGGCCAAAAGGAAAGCGGGCCCTATGGATGTCTCAGCTACTAGCTCAACCCTGTGTCCTTAGTACTTTCTACTTCCCCAGTGAGAACTAAATTTATTCCTGTAAGTCCCAGAGAAACTTCTTTTTTTCAACAAACTTCTTTAATCAATTTGCTGTGAAAGTAGAAAAACCTGAAAACTCAGATTTTTCAGGAAATAGCTCATATAAAGATGTACTTGTCCCACAAACATAGTACTGGAGTTCCGTTCCCAAAACACACATTTTGAGAAGAAAGCTAGACATGGTAGAGTGTGCTTATGATCCCAGTACTAGGAAAGCAGAGACAGGTAGATTTGGGGGGCTTGCTGGTCAACCAGCCTAGCAAAATTGGTAGATTCTGGGCCAAGTGCCTAAGGTTGACCTCTGGGCTACACACACACACACACACACACACACACACACACACACACACACACACGCTAGTGCGTGTATATGTGCACATACACAAATTTTTTTATTATGGATTATTTTTATAAGATAAAATTTGTGGAAGTGGCAGATATCCAAAGGGCGCTGGAGGACCAGTCTATCCCTATGGGTAGACAATAAAGAGAGAAGGGAGGGAATGGCTGAGCTCTGCTGCATGATTTAGATGATCCCATAAGTTGTCATAGCAAACCCCAGAAACCCTCTGGAAGGTCGAAAACACATTCACTGCATTTTATAAATGAAGCCTTCAGGATACTTAGCCATTGAGTAACTTCCCCAAGCTCTAAGCAGTGGCAAGGACGACCTCACACCAAGCCCTCTTTCCATGACTCTTACATACTTCCCGATGGCCCATTATGAATTGAGAAACAATGCCAAGGAAGGTCAAGAGAAGCAGCAGGGTGAGGGGAAGGCTCTGGAAGTTAAAACACAGCCACAGGTTCAACGTTGTAAAACTAAGCCATTCTAGTTTAAAACCTTAATCCCCCAAAGGTCCATGTCGTAAAGGCTTGGTACCCAGCCATGGTGCTAGTGAAAGATGGGGAGGGAGTGTTAGGAGGCAGAGTCTGGTGGGATTAGTTAGGGGTTTGGTGCTAGGCTCTTGAAGGGGATAGTGGGGACTTGCTCTTTTCTGTCTCTCCTAGCTTCCTGGCCACCTACAAGCACTCTCCTCTGCCTTGTGCTGTTGTAACGATGTATTGCCTCACAACTGGCCCAAAGCCAGTGGAGCCAACTGAACCTTGACTGAAACGATGAGTCAAGCAAACCATTTCTCTGTATAAGTTGACTTGACTTAGGTATTTTATCACAGGATGGGAAGATGATTAACACATAAGTAGAACACCAACAGTGTTAGCATCAGGTGCATCCGTGTACAGCCAGAAGCTCTCTATAGTGAGCTCCGGCCCCAGCTCTGAGACAAGTCATCTCTAGGCAACAACACCACACCTGCGTCCATTGCCATGGCACCCACTGCAAGTACCCCAACCCACACCCCTCTTCTTCTCTTCTTCTTTCCTCTTACCCCCTCAGAGGCTGCCTCTACCAATAAAACCTCCCACATGAGACCTGTTGCTGGCGGGCTCTGTCCAGGACTGCGCCACATATTCTAACAGTTTATAATGAACTCTAGGGTTGGTTCATTTTCTGTCTTGTTCTTTGTGTGTATGTGTGTGTATCTGTGTGAGTGTGTGTGTGTGTGTGTGTGTGTGTGTGTGTGTGTGTGTGTTAAGTCGAATTGTATCAGCACAGAAACAACTTTAGAGCCTGAGATATCTAAGATGAAGGTTTCCAGTAAGACTGGCTTCCCAGGCACTTGTTAGGGAAGACAGGAGTGCAAGCCTCCTATGAACTCCACACGCATTGCTTTCTCCACCCACAATTAGCTGCCCTAGGGCTTGGAGAGGCTGGGAGGGTTTCCTACACTGTCTCGGATCCCACAGGAGGGAGTGGTGTATAAGGTTGCCCAGGACTGTGGAAGGAATGCAGCTGATGGCCCAGGTCTGAGATTTTTCTGAGTGAGCCCACCCAGTCAAGGAACAAATGTACAGTCTCTCATATCTTCTCTACATTGTCTGTGGCCAAATAGTGAGCTTGCCCGGGTTGAGTGTCATCCACACATGATACCTTTGCCATTCCCGAAGCTATTTGAAGCCATTTATTCCCCTTTTCTGATGTAGTTCTTATCTTTCCTAACAAGGGGCGGGACCTGCATGATGTTCTATTCACTCAGCTACTGTTTGCAGGGCACTCTTTATGATGCCAACAGGGCACAGAGTAAGGGCACTGCCAATAGGGAACTCTTGGGTGGGATGTGCTTCCTTTTCAGAGCCTCTATAGTGAGCTCTCTATAGTGAGCTCCAGCCCCAGCTATGAGACATAGTAGTTCCAGAGCCCAGGGTGCCTCAATAAGCCATTTTCCCAAGTGTATGGCTCAAGACTGGTAGAAGAAAGTGCCCCACCCACAGCAGAATCCCATGGTTAGCTCCCCTGAGTCAGATAGGAGATTTTGTTCTAGTGACAGGAGAATTTACATACCAAGACACAGAGGTTTGACCTTGACTCATGCTCTACTGACAAAGAGGTCAAAATCAGAGGCTAGTTTGGGACCCTGGTTTGCATGATTGGTTGGTCCCTGTCGTGGGAGGTGCCAAGGCACTCCACTGGCTGAGCTCAGTAGCCTAACAAGCAAGAATGGGGAAGTCTCACCTCCGGGTTGTAGAGAGTGTGGTGTCAGGTCCCTCCTTACCACTAGCTATCCACGAACCCCTGGGCATGTTCCCAAAACTCTCCATCTGTAAAACTGTGAAATCCGATCCTCTCTCATAGAAGTCTTGAGAAGATTAGGTGAAGTAATGCCTATAAATTCCTTCATCCCAAATAAGCACTTGATGAACGCAAGCCAAACCCATCACCACTATACAAGACTATATTAATTATAAACACAAGACAGCTGCTGAACCCCAGCATTTCATGGGTTAGTCAACATGTCTTAAGACACTGCACACACATGCAAGAACACACATGCATGCAGACACATATGAATGCACACACACATGCAATGCAGACACATATGAATGCACACACATACACACACACACACACATGCACACGCACACACACACACACATTTTTAATACAGTTATGACTACAGAGTTTAAATAGGCCATACTGGTATTTTCCAGGTAATAAAACATTGGGACAAGTCCTGGCATTTTCTAATACTTCCCTTCTTGTCAGAGCAAGTCCATATAAATTATATGTATTTCAGGGTAAATTGAAACAACAGAGAAAGCTCAAGTGGTTCATTGCCAACATTCTGAGGGTCCCTGAGCTTCAGATAGTGTTATCAGCAGAATGAGGTGAGGCTGGTGAATTCTGAAAGGAGTTGGGTGCCACTCAGACCTGAAGACTGGGTTATAAAGCTCAGAGCTTGGCATGGAGTTTTCCAGACACCTAAGAGCACATAGCTTGTTAGTGGCTGAGCTGAGACAGCGGTAGGCAGTGCAAATAATGAGTTTGAACTTGATATGGGTGGATGGGAGGTGCTAGACCCTGCCAGTACTTCTCTCTACTAACCAGGATTTAAATATAGTGAACAAAAGCAGCCTGGGGAGAGAGAAGTAGGTTATTTCCTAGGGTTATTTCCCCACATCGATCAGAGCAGAAATGAACACCATAATGGTGATAATGAATGTTCGCCACACTGCCACACCCTGTGGGTGATTTGGTCCCCTCCTTCATGCTTAATCTACTTCTAGGAACAAGGACACTCCCTGGCCAGTCAGACAGAGCCTCACTCTGACTCTTGACATCAGGAAGGAAGGACATTTTCAGCTGCGCCTGCCCTGTGGGCTAAACTGGTGGCAGTGGTGACTCTTTTCATGATATGTGCAGTCTTGCTGCAGAGGCTGTTTTCATGTTAGCTGCTGTTCTGTCTCCTCAGAATCTCCTGCTGGAGAAAGAGGAAGAGCTTCTTTGCTGACCTGCTGAGGGGGCCCCACTCTGGGGCACCTAATGCAGCCGTGTCTCCTGGCTGAGAACAGGGAGTCTGCATCTCCAGCCAGTTCTCTTGTAGCAGTTCTAGTTATTGATGCTAGTAGGAGTTCATCCAACACATGGTGACAAAAGTTCGTGGAAATCTTGATTGTGGTGCTAATAGCCAAGTTTGATGAATAGGTCCTGACCCTTGAACCAGAGGAGAAATGCTATAAGCCTGTGGTAGGAAGAGGACGGTAAAAGCAACCAGCCAGTTATCTCATCTCCTGAGGGCTGAGAAGCCCAGAGCCTACACTTCTGAAGGTGAGGACGATCAGCCTGGCTCCCTTCCCTATCTAACTCAGCCAGGGCTGACAGGAAGCTCCGAGCCTTGTTCTGCATGTGTTGTAGAGCCTGAGATTGGTTAAGGAAACAGAAGGACGGGCAGCTAGATGTTGCTGCTTCTAGACAAGGCACTCTCTACCCAAACTTCAAGTGCACAAAAGAGCTATCTCTCTGACTTTGATTCCAGCACAGCAGGAATGTCATTGACAGATAGCAGCAAAGGCAGTAAGTGGCTATGTCATTCTTCAGTTTGCCAGTCAGAGAAGATGCTTGGAGCAAGGTTAAATCTAGTCTTCAAGGAAAGTAAATGAGAGCCAGAGAAGAGCTCATTCTGACCCCCACAGATTTAAAACCCGTCAATCCATGTTGCTTAGCATTTAAGGAAAATTCTGAGAGATTTCATTCTGAGTCTGTAATCAGGCGTGGAGACACACAGGAACAGGGCTCCCACCATGGTTCCAGTGAATCCAAGAGCCTAGCAAGTAGAAAACAGTCCGCCACCCAAGCCAAGCACACAGAAACCCACAAGAGTCCTGCCTAGAAGAGCTTAATAAAGGCAGGTTGCTGGGGTTGTTTTTAACATAAGAGAAACCAGGAAGAATAAGCTCTGACACACGCGCACAGGCACACGAACACACAGGAGCATGCACACAAATAATAGAAGGAAAATGTCTGCTGCAAACTGCTGCTACTTTCAAAACTGAAAATGAGGGTCAAAGCAAGAAAGGGAGAAGAAAGCATGTAGGAAGCGTGGCTCATGTGGGGGAGGAGTGAAGAAACTAGCGCACAGCCCCAGGAGGCAGGTGCAGTTGTCACCATGGTTAAAGAGCTAGGATCCAGGCAGCCAAGTCCACATCCCAATTCCACAGCTGCTGTTTGGGACCTGGGGTAGATCACCACCCCAGCCCTGTAAGACGGGACATGTCTGCCTCATGGGGTTGTTGTGAGTATGAATTAATAGAAACAAATTAGCCAGGCCATTTCCAGACATGCAGTAATTGCTAAATTTGGTGCCTCTAGGATTGCCTGTTATCACTGTGGTTTATTTTTTAGAAGTGTCCAAAACCTTCTCCCAGGATAGAATCTAATTCACAATATTAAAGAAGCCATGCCTGATGCTCTGTTGGTCAGTTCTGAGAAATCATAGCAGGAGAAGAGGATCCAGGAGCCTGAGGAATGTGCTTAAGTCTCCCAAAAAGAGTAGTTCATAGTTGCCCAGAATGTGCCCTGTACATGTTGTCAATCCCTAACATGATGAGAGAAGGGGCTGAGGAAGGATGCCCGAGTGTGGGTGTGGTCAGCAAGGACACTCGAGCCTGGCACTGTTGCTGAAGTGAGTGGAGGGTCCTTAGAACACTCAGTGGATTCTTCATGTCATTACAGAAGAAGCAGAGAAATACTCCATCACCATGCGACTAGAACCACTGAAGTAGATAAAATGAATCAAGAAATCAAACACTCAGGAGAATACACATATATTTTAGGCAGATGCCGTCTCCATTTTATACAAAGGACTTGGACATTCAGACAATTTGATATCTGGGAGGAAGGTTGTCCCTGGAACCAAGCTCCTTCAGATAGTAAGGGACAGTTGTATAAATAGCCAGGTCTGTAATTTAACAGTGTTTTATTTATTAACTCAGTTATTTGTCCTTTAATGAAAGTTTGCTTTCTACTTTAAGATGCTTGGTATGAAGAGATGACACACTGCTCCCAGACTGAGTTGCCATCTTTATAATTGACTTTAGAGATAAGTCTAAAGCAAAAGTGGAGTCAAGTAATTGCTAAATTTGGTGTTTCTATGATTGCCGGGCAGTGGTGGCCTGTGCATTTAATTGAAGCACTTGGAGGGCAGAGGCCAGCAGATCTCTGTGAGTTTGAGGCCAACCTGGTATACACAGCAAGTTCCAGGACAGCCAGGGTTACACAGAAAAATCCTGTCTTGAAAAAAAGAAAAAGGGGGGCTGGAGAGATGGCTCAGCAGTTAAGAGCACTGACTGCTCTTCTAGAGGTTCCCCAGCAACCACATGGTGGCCCCCAGACATCTGTAATAAGGTCCAGTGTCCTCTTCTGGTGTGTCTGAAGACAGAGACAGTGTACTCAAATACATAAAACAAACAAATAAATCTTTTTAAAAAAGAAAAAATAAAAAGGTTTGTGTTCTAATATAAATAAAATAATGCAATCAAAAGGTGGAAGGAAAGAGAGGAGAATAAAGGGATTAAAGAAAAGGAGACAAATGCCATTTTACAAAGATGTGTGTACTTCCCACATGGAACTCAAAGGGTGGGAGCTAGGGATGCCCACTAGCCTTGGTCTGACTTAGACTGCTCGTCATCCTGTTCTCCTTCCACATGTGCCCTCACCTGCAGTTTTCATATGTATGTATTACAAGGACACACTCTCACCTCACACCAGACTACTTAGGGTAGAAAAGACAAACACTAAGCTTTAGCAGAGACACAGTGTTACTGGGGTTCTCTACTGCGAGTGAGCATGTAAGCTGGCTTTATGTAAATCTGTTTGGCTGACCATACACATGCTTATGAACCCAAACTTACATCCTTGTGTATCCAACAGCAGGTTATACAGCACACGCACAAGAAGTTAGGGGACAGGGCCCCTCATGAGAGCCCCGACCCCTAAATAACCCAAATGTCCACCCACAGTGTGATGGGCACTGTCTAGTGACACAGGATATGGTAGCATAGCAGCAAACAGACTGGGGCTCTCTTTGGATCCATCTCTCAAATGCAGTGTTGAGTGGAAGAACCTTTGGACAGAGGACAGGAATGCATGCTCTATCTACATTTGTGTTTAAATAAAGTTCAAAACTAGAGCAAGCTATTTATGGTGATAGGAGTAAGAATTTTGGGGGAGACTTGCAACTGGGACACTGAGGACACTTTCTGGGGTTCTGGTGACCTTATTTCTTGAGCTGAGTTGTAGTTTCATGTCTTGGCTTCTGAAAATTCATCAAGCTTCACACTTACAATCTGGGTACTTTCCTATATGTATAGTTTCAGTGAAAGTTACAGCTACGAAAAGAAAAGACAAGGAAGGAAGAAAGGGAGGGAGGGAGGGAGGGAGGGAGGAAGGAAGGAAGGAAGGAAGGAAAACATTTATACACAGAAACAATTTCAAGGGAATAGAAGTATAGAAACACAAATATAGTAAAATATGCACAATAACCACAATAAAAAAAACTATTTAAAGGCTAAGAGCACATATATTAGAATGCGTTTAGCTCATCTACTAAAAGAAAAATAATTTCAAATTAGCTGACAAACTAAGACTCATTCCTATGGTGTGTACAGAAAGCACACATAAAAGAAACTGGGTGAGAAAGTCTAAAACTAAAGGATGAACCAAGACATGATGGAATGAACCAAGGCATGATGGGAAAATACAAAGTAGAAATCGCATATATAGATGTGATATTTAAAGCAATAAACAAAACTGAGAGAAGGTAAGGTATTGTTGACAACAATTTATAACAGTAAGTTAAACAGCAAGCAGTGGTGTGGTGACTATCCCTGGTTGTCACCTTGAGTACATCTGGAATGAACTACAATCCAGAAATGGGGGGCACACCTGTGATACAGATCTTGAGGTGGGAAGACACAGGCTTCTGACCCAGATCTTGACATGGAGATCTTGAAGCACATGGCCATGAAAAGCTTAGGCCCAGGCAAAGGTAATAAGTGCCTTTAATCCCAGGAGACTGAGGTAAGCAGATCTCTGAGTTCAAGGCCAGCCTGGAACAAAGCAAATTCCAAATCCAAGCATAGTGGTACACATATTTAATCCAGGCCATTAACTTTTGCTGGAGGCCTATGTAAGGTCACTGGAAGAAGGAAGGCTCTCTCATCTACAACTGCTTGCACTTACTTGCCAGCACAACTTTTGGAACCTACTTCTTCAGGAATCCAACTTATATAAAAGACCAACTTCAACAGCTAGCTTCGTGGACTAAGCAATTGCTAGACTCTTGGATTTACCATTCATAGATGCTCACTGTTGGGTTAGCTGGACTATAGACTGTAAGTCATTACAACGAACTCTCTTAATATATAGAAACAAGTTCTGTGAGTCTAGAGAATGCTGACTAATATAAGGGGTTACAACATTGACTTCAGACAAAGTAAACTTCAAGCCAAAAAACATTAAATGTACCAGAGAAGGGAAGTTAACCTGAGAGAAGCCCTGGTTTGCAATCAGAACATAGTAGTCCTGGATACTCGTGGTCCAAATAATACAGCAGTAAGCTGTATAAACATAAACCACAGGGATGCAAGACAATGAAATCTTACTGGTTCCAGGAGACATCAACCCAGCACTCTCACTGAGATAGACTAAGAGCAGCAATAAGAAAGATATAAAAGGCCTAAACAACATAGCCAAATGGCATGTTACATGTGTCAGGGCTACACCTAAAGTGTAACCAGTACATGCTTCCATTTCTGCTGTTTGAATCATAGAATCTAATTATGGTTTGGGTCAAAAAGAAAACAGTAGGTTCCGTGAAGTAGAAGTATAAAAAGGAAAAAAAACTAGTCACAAAACAATAAATCTAGAAATTAATAAGTCAATTTTGAAAAGTACAAGTTCCCTCTAACCAGAAACAAATACATTGTAAAGCTGGACGATCACATACATCTGTTACCAGTACCTGGGAGATAGAAACAGGAGGATGTGGAGTTAAAAACAAAACAAAACAAAAAAACCAAAAAAAAAATCTATCCTATATACACTTCTATTTTTTAATATGTTTATATTGTGTTATATATACAGTTACAGATGTGGAGCATGGCACTCCCATTTCCTCTATTTAGCACCAGTTCTTAGAAAGGAGACCTTGGGGTGTCCACTGACCTTAGTCTGAGCACTTAGTCTGCTATGCAATTACTCTTACCCAGCGATTTATTGGGTGCTTTCAAGGTGCCAGAGTCTGTGTGCTGCCTGCTGCTAGCCTAGGGTGAAGAGACTCCTCTCAGCCTTGTGGAACTTTGCTTGTGGAAAAGATGAACACAGAGAAGACAGCTCCATCCCTAGGAGCATAGGTTATGCCTTTCTAGGTTTTACGCTGTGTTTGGGATTCTGGAACAGAGGCCATGTTGTATGCTGCAGGGCTCCAGCATCCAGGGAAAAGGGTGCCCACCTTGCCTCTCAGTGGCAAGTTGTGTGGTGGGAGTCGCCACTTCCTCATCTGCCTGGGAGTCCAGTAAAGACTAGAGAACATGACATCTGGCACCTGGAAAAGACCAGTTAGTGTGGCTCTTATTGCTTATTGACTTGAAGCTAGTCAGGCTACACCCAGACATGGGTTTGTAGAAGCCACATGCTCAGAAGGCATTGGCCAGCAGGGTGTGTCCACGGCAAAAGAGGTGGGTAGAAGCCAAGTGGCCTGGCTGCTGCCGCCTCATGAAGAACAGCTAACAGGCTGCATGTGTCGCAGGAGGACAGCAGACTCTGTGTACTTCAGGTCTTGACATCTAGGGAATGGGTGTGCCTCCTCTGAGGCCCATCCAGGCTGCTGAGGAGAACGTGGCCAGCTTGGAGTACAGTGAGCATGTCATGGAGAGATACAGGCAGGAAGACCCCACCCCCGGCTACCCTGCTCATCACTTTGGACTCAGGACTTTTAGCTCCACCTTTGGGAAATCACCCAAAATATGGGAGGTTAAAATGGAAACTCTCCAAATAGTCAACCTATATATACTGGTTAGGTAATTTATGGCTCTGATTATATACAGGAGTGTTACATAAGCCTTAAAAAAGTCAATTTTTAGAAAAAAATCACTAATCACCTGGGAATTGCTTCTACTATCTATAGTGGAACAAAATATGAAATGTTTTGTTTATGGCATGCGTGACATTGGGTGTTATGGAAAATATGTGTGATAAAGAGTCAGCTCCATGAGTGTTCCATGATCCTTCCCTTTATAGTTCCAGGAGCCTTCCAGATTTTCTGCTGTATGCATAAATTATCATTATAATTTCTACAAACTAAAGGAAAACTAAGGCCAAAGAGATTCCTAAAACTGAATGAATCATAGCCCACAGCTCTCTAGAGAGCAACACAAAGAGCGCTCTAGGGAGCTTCAGTCAGTTCTCACGTCTCCTTATTGATACAGAGTTCAGGACGACGTGAAAGAAAGACATTTTCAAGGTTCATTACCAGCCCAAGGCTCCGTGCTAAAAGCTGTCTTTCAAAAGAGCCAGGGATAAAGCGTGGACCAAGATCACCATAGCCAGTCACGAGCAAGCCTTTGTGGATACAGGGTGGCTGCCTGCGCTCAGTGTGGCCAGGCTGTGCACCACAGAGTAGACTGTTGTGTGTGATTCTCTAATTAAACTGTTTCCTAGTCATCTCAGAGGTCGAGAGATGGCCAGTGTGAAAAGTGCTTGTGTACAACCACAGATACCTGAGTTTGGCTCCCTAGCACCCACATAAGAGTTGGGCACAGAGGGGTGCATCTGGGAAAGAGGGGAGATAGGTCAACCCTAGGACCATGTTAGCCAACCAGTCCAACCAAAGCAGCAAGGCCCAGGTTCAGGGAGAGACTTTGTCTCAAAAACCCTGGAAGAGTAATCAAGGAATTGGCATTGACCACTGGCTTCTATATGTACATGCTCACATGGATGTGTGTGTGCACGCTCACCACCCACACATGCACGTGTGTGCATGTGGCAGGCACACACACACACACACACACACACACACACACACTCCCAACCATGAAAATTGCCAACCTGCAACACTTGGAGGAGGGAAAATTTATCACAAACTCAGTGTAACAGGATGATGTGGGGTGTCTGCTCTGGGGATCTTGGTGGGAAACCCCAGTCCCTGGTTACACTGAAAACTTTCCCTGAGCAGAGACTCAGGAAACAGATAAACGTGGAAGAGAAGCTGTATTCTGATGAAAACAGACCATCTAATAGGATATTTGCCAGTAAAAAAAAATAAAAAATCTCTGAAGCATCCCAGGGTGATTTAATGCCACCAACTTAATAAGCCCAGAAACCTAACCAGTCTCTTTCTTCTCTTCTGGGAGGACTCATAAACATGGTTCCTGTAGCTCATTAGCTATTAAAGTTATTAACAAATTATTATTTTCAATTGAGAGTGGTTATGGGATTCATTAATTCCTCTCATGCCAAGACTCTGCAGTTCACTGAGAACATGAATTATCCCTCGCAGTCTGGAGTTTCTAAATCATCCTGGACTGGGTTCGCTCCCAGGGCTGAATGGCTAGAAGCCTCCCTTACATAATTTACTGAGAACTTAATTGGGACTAATTATTGTCTCTCATTTGCCTGCCTGGGAACATCTGCCCAGCAGCTGCTCTGACTCCATTCGACTTGTATGTTTGAAGCTTTCTGTGAAGTGAGACAAAGGGCATGAATATTTTATCATTGATTTATCTCACTGTAACTTTTTATAGGAAACTTCTGCTTGCTTTATTAGGCTAATGTATTAATGCCCAGCCTTCCCCATGCACTAGAGCTGAGCTGTGAGTACACTGTCTTATGAGACTCACTACAGAGGAGAGGAAGATGTGGCTGAGGTGTGTGGACGGGGAGGGTACAGGCATGGAAGGAAGCTTGCTGACTTGTACATTTTAAACTGTTTTTTTTTTTTTTGTGCCTGTTGGAATCTTGAGTTAGTCCAGAAAGGGATGTATAGTCAGCCATATGTGATCACTCCATGACATGAATACCCATTTCACAGATCGAAACTCTGAACCCAGGGCTGCTGGGCTGGATAGCTAAAGTCAAAAACATAGGTATGGCTCCCAAACTATGCCTGGGCCTCTTTACCCTCAGGAGTCTCAAGCCTATACCAGGCCTATAGCAAACCTAGGAGGTTCTCACAGGAGACAAATCATTCCAACCATCTAGTGAGTCTTATAAGTGTAAGTAGAGATCAGAGAGGTATAGGAGAGTGGAGGGGATTTGGAGGAGTACCCACAATAGCCAGCTTAGGAGTGAAGAGAGAGTGCCAGGCAGAGAAAGCCATGCCAACGTCTCTGGATGAAAGAGCACCACCCAAGCATCCTTGGCCAACCAAAGCAAGGCGATTAGGCATTTACCCGTGCCTTGAACTTTTACTCATTCCTCTTTCCTTAACCTGAAGACTTATTTCTGTTTGTTTGCACACCTTCCTGAAAATATCTGTAATCCTCACTGAAACAAGGAGCACGGGCTGAATGAATGAGGACATCATCAGATTGTCTTGAAAGCCGGGCCCAGGCTATGAAAGTCAGCAGGTATGGGGACTGCACGAGGTCTCAAGAGTAAGGAAGTAGCATAGCTGAGCTAGTTGCAGGGGTGGCCTGACGTTGAAGAGACCTCACGTGGCATGGCTTCTTAGTTGCTGTACCTCTGGTGAGGTGACTGTGGACATGGGGGGAGGTAGCCATAACTGAGCTCCCCTTGGGGGTTGCCTTAGTAGGACATAACAGGGTCTTACATGTGGACCAGAAAACAGTCCAAGCTGAGCCCCTTTTCTTGACTTGGCATGCCTGGGCCCTGTTACCCCTCACATACCCTGGGTACCATGGGATGCCAGGACAGTCATACCAGTGGAATCAGGGTAGAGAGTTAGAGGCCCAGAATCTCTCTCTCTCTCTCTCTCTCTCTCTCTCTCTCTCTCTCTCTCTCTCTCTCTCTCTCTCTCTCTGTGTGTGTGTGTGTGTGTGTGTGTGTGTTTGTGTGTGCCAACAGAAGCTAGAGGCCAGCACTAGCCTTTCTCTCTACTTGAACAAGTAGAGGCAAGGCCTCTCATTGAACCCAGAGCTTGCTGATGTTGATAGACTGTCTTGGCTGGAGTCACTAGGATCCTCGTGTGTCCTTTCCCCTGCTCTAGGAGTATAGGAGCACGCAGGACCACACCTGTATTTTTATTGTGGATGCTTGGGATAAAACTCAGGTCCTCAGGTTTGTACAGCAAGACTTCACAGTCTGAGCCATCTCCCCAGTTGCAAGAGCCATATTTTCTGTTTTAAAAAAAGAAATCCATGCTAACAGAATTGCCAAAGACAGAACTGAACAACACTCTGCTTTTGAAGAGGAGCTGGAGAAACAGAACACAGCATGCTAAGCAGCCACAGGCCAGAGAAGTCAAGAGTCATACAGAGGGAAACAAGGAGTGGCTGTCAGGGCCGCAAGCGCCCCGCTGCCATCTGCTCTGAGGTTTGTGGTGACGTGTCATGCTAGCCAGGCACCCTTGCTCAGTGTAGGCAAATGAAAAGGTCGACACTGCCCAGAGCCAGCCGCTGACTCAGGGCTGAAATCTTCGGGCACCAGCTGTGTCTGCATGGCTCCACCCTGCTTGTCTGTCACCTTGGGGCATTTTTTTTTTCAGGTTCACCACCCACATGGGCCTTTAGAAGCCATGACCACCAGCTGCCACTTCTAACACGGTGGCGGTGGCACATTAACAGGCACCAGGGATTCAAACTGGACCAATGGTCATCATCACCTTGGAGTGTTGCTAAGGAGACTAGCTGGCCTGTGGATGGATGTTCTCAGGGAGTCAGGACTGACTGAATGTGTGGCTTTCGGTAAAGGTGTTAAAGACCAAGTGGCAGAGCATGAGCCCCTCACCCTTACAGCTGTGTACCAGAACCCATGCAGGGCATTCAGCTGTGGGGGTGGGCTGTGCCTCGGGACCTCCAGATCCTTCAGTTGGAATAATCCTTTGCTTCAGTGCCACTTCCAGAAGCAGCAGAGCTGGCACACTCTAGCCCTTGAGAACTCCCCCTAGGAACATTTCCTGAGTCTTATAAAATTCCGAGCCTTTTCATAGCCAGAGCTGGACAGCCTCAGGGCAGAATGCTGAGGAGATCTGCCTGCATCTTTTCATGTTGAGCAATCCTGTGGGGCCAGGCAGCCGAGGCATCTGTGAGGGTCCTCTGCTGGTGTTAGCTGGGCCTGGGGTGTTGCCTGCAACTCTCTGGGCTGGGGATTTTAGTATCCCTTCCTATTGGGTATCATTCAGTGAAAATCCTGAGGGAAACAATGTCTCGTCATCCCTCTGAGGGACCTCTTTTTGTTGTTCTTGTTTTTCCCTCTTTTTAGAGCGGAATGTTTTAGGCTAACCCTTTAAGCCAACCTGAAGGCAAAACTAACATTTGTGCCTCATAGAAACATAGAGGGTCAAAACTCAGGAGAAAGTGATGGGGTGGCATATATGACAGCCAGTGGTTCTGTGCCTCCTTAAAATGGGAGATGGGGTGATGCACCCCTAGCCTTTGAGGGGTTTTCTCAGAAATCCATAGCTGCCTGCTTGGGATATTAAAGTGTAAAGTCCCAGACTGGAGGCTGCAGGGCCAAATTCCTCAGCAGACACAACTTGGCCCACACAGACTGCTCAAGGTTTCAGAGTCCAACATCTGAAAGCTCAGAAGAAAGCTGCTCTCTCAACTTGGCTTGTTAAGATGGAGGAGGTCCAGCACCAGGCCACAGTGGGCTGGCAGCTGGTGAGCCACAGCAGGCTAGCACCTGGCGACTACCCTTACAGGTAAATTGGAACTAAAATAGGCCCACTGTACAGTGTCCCCAACATGAAGTAGGAAATTTCATTTCACCGTTAAGAGATAAATGTGGCTTGGTCACTTCTTCTTGTGTTGCTGCTTTGTGGGCAGGAAGTGGTGATAAATTGATTTTTTTTTCTTGTCATGTATCAGCAACTTACCTATTTTTATGTTTATCCAGCATTTTTATTTTTGTGATTTATTCCCTTAGTTTTTGCCCACTATCTGATTTTCTTCTTCCTAATTGGTTTCTATGTTCAGCCTTGAAAAGAAAGGAAACAATGACTGACACTGCAACCCTGATGGACCTTTAAGATGCCATAGGAGGTAACATCCCAGGAAGTGATGTCATCAGAAGTGATGTCAGAGGGCCAGTGCTGTAGTGTGCCACTTTCAGAACAGGAAAATGTATAGAATCAGATTAGTGACCACTTAGGACAAGGATGGATGGTTGGGTCTAAGGAGCATGGGTTTCTTGTGGAAGTGATGAAAACATTCCAAAGTTAGATGGTGGTGGTTTCATAATTGCGTATATTAAAGATGCTCTTTCAACAAGTGCACTGTTTGGCAAGTGAGCCAAGTCCTAAAGACACTTCTGGAAAGTGAATATGCCACTCGTTGTTGAGTGGCCTTGAGCGGGCTACTGAACCCCACAGTGCCTCAGTTTCCCCACATATAGAATGGGTCAACTGTATTAAATATTTACAAGGGTTTAGAATGTTGCTGACCACGCAGCTGTTGTAGTATCTGGAGAAACTATTGTTGAAACAATTTCCCTTGAAGCATATTTTAACAAAGTATTCACAGACAGACTAACTGCCAGCTTCCTCTCGCTTCCCCTCCCTCTTGACCCCTTTCCACCCTCCTCCTTGTCTCCCCAACCCTTACTTTACTTACTCATTCTTTGTACAACACATACAAAATAATCATAATTGTCCAAGGGCAAAAGACATGGAAAAGTCACAGATCCTGACAAGCCCCCCCCCCCTTCTCCAGCTTAGGATCCAGTGGACACAAGTCATTTTAAAGTTAGAATTCAAGGCTGAAGGTTGATTCCCTCAGAGTGCTCATTGTTGGCCACACCAAGAACGTTGTGAGTTGCTGGGCCTCTCTGCAAGCAGAAATGCCTGCTTCCAAGCGATCTCATATCCACAGGCCGGCATGATGCACGTCAGATTTTCATTTCCTCCTTTAAAAAACAAATATGTGAATAATATTACTTTTCAGGGAACAGCATATGAGAACTCATAACTTCTGAGTTTAAGTGGAGAGAGACGGAATTGAAGCCTCATGTGGGACTGTTAAAGGGGCCCTGTTGATTCCCCTGGGAGAACAGCCATTCCGGGCTCCTTCAGTCACCTTTGCAACTCCACGCTGTTCCTCCTTCACACACATCTGTTTAATAAAAGCAGTCTCCTGTCTTCAGAAACTATAAATGGCATATGTGAAAGTTGTCTGACGGTTCTCATCAGAGTTACAAGCTCCAGTCTGCCAGGAGCTGAGAAAGGGACACGGTCCCGAGCAGAGGGGAGGGTCTGAGGCTACGCATGGTCCTCATGGTGCTGATTGGTGTTAAACGGGGAGGAAGGGCTCTCGGCAAGACTCTGCACGTCCCATCCCCCAGGTTCACAACATACATAGGGAACAAATTACAGGTGTCCTAGGAAAGACTTTGTCACCACAGTAAGACAAAGAAAAGTGTTGGCTTCCTCTTAGCTGGACTTCATACCAGGGGACAGAAGTCCTGTGCCAAGGAAAATGGACTCGCATCCCTGCAGGCTTCTCTGTGCTAAGCATCTTCCAAATACTTTGACTGCTATGTTCAGATAATATTCTGAAACGTCTCTGCTGTTTCCCTGTGCTTGGAAGAGCCCAAAGCTCAAAGGAAATAAATAAGACGCCCTGATCTATAGTAACTAGTCCTCAAGCAGGACTCATGTTATTATACCCACTCCTGACATCTGAATCATGCAGACTTATTAAGAATTAGGGGAAAAATTAATTTTAGGGGACCTTACTCATCTCTCTCTTATTTCAGAATGGCCACTGAGACGCCCTTTCTAGGAGCCCCTGGGAAACCAGAACTCCTCTCAACAGAACCAGTGTCACCGTTTTTAATAATAGTTACACAGTCAGAATAGGCTGCATCTGTCAGGCTTGGATCATGGTAGACTTACTGAGTTCTCAGGCCCTCAGGAAAGGTCATCTCAGCCAATCTAGCCACAGCCTGTGGGATATGAGCAGTTGCCAATGTTTTATAAAGAAAGGACAGGAAGTGGTCCTGGTCATCCAGCAGGCAAGCTGGGGACTGGGGACTTGAGTGTGCACCCATCAGACCTAGATACTGTGTGAGAAGATGAGAATGTCTGCTCCAGTACATCAGCCTCACCTACTGTCGGGGCATGAGTGCAGTGAGTCAGGGATACCATGGATAGAAAAGGGTTTATGTGACTGAAAATGAGAGCCCCAAGATGGGTGTGGGGATCATGCCTGCCATCCCAGCTACATAAGAGACTGAGGAAGGAGGAGGACTAGTTTAAAGCCAGATTGAGAAGGGCCTTCCAGCATGTTCTCTAACACCTGCTTTCTCCATTGGCTGATCTGCATGCCTCCCACCCCTACTCTCCTGTACTTCCCCTCACTCTCTGTCACTTTGTCACTCTGTCCCTATGCACTCTGTATGTGTAACCAGACTCTCCTAAGCCTCTGGCTGCTGCCTCCACTTCCAGACCATCCCGAGTGACAATTCACACTCTTTACCTGTCAGGTCTCACCCAGAGTTGAGTAGACCCAACAAGGAAGGTCTGTGGAGCTGGCTATAAAGGGATGCAAACCAACATTGCTTCTTCACCCTCACTGAGCCCTGCCACTGGTTGTGTGACACTACTCCTGAACAGGTTTGAGCAAAGGTCTGTTCACCCCAAATAGGGAATCAACAACAGTCCAAAATGCAGATACCATCAAAGCCCAGCTTGGTGAATGAATGAGCTTATTGGTGTTACTTACAGGAATATGTGTGAGGGGGTTACTTACAGGAACAGAAATGACCTTAAGACAGATGAATCACCAAAGCCTACCCCTGTGGGAGTGACAGTTCCCCCAAAGCTAGGAACCAGGACACCATTGCAAACCCTTTGGGCAGCTCAGCAGACTTGGGGACATCTCTTCTGGGAGTTTGGCTCATCCCAGGGTATTTCTCAGTAGTCTTTATTGCTTATATAACCTTGGCAAACCAGAGCTTTGTGTGTCTGGTCAGTTTCAGGAACTTCCTGAAATATATTGTGTACTTCCTGAGTCTTATGGTGAGCTTCACTTTAGAACTGATAGTCTTAGGAGCTTCTCCAAAGACGGAATGGTCTACTGGGAGAAAATTGCGGCACAACACCCCCAGTGTTACTGTTTCCTCCCAGGCCTCCCCCAACCCACAATCTGTCCCATAACCAAACAACGTGACTCAGTCCACCCAATCCCCAACACTGAAGATAGCTCCCTTTCTTAGGTCACCTTTGCATGTTCTTTCCACCCTCCCTGGTCTTGCCTGCCATACCTCGTCCCCTTCAGAGGCACAACTCGTAGCCCACCTCCAAGTATTCACACACTCAAGCCCCAGTCTTAGGGCTCTTCTTCCTACACAGCAGACAACCCCTGCCTGACCTGTGAGTTATGTATTCACTGATTAAACTGACTACTATGTGAAACTGAAATGTTCATTTTAAAAAGAATTGTGACCCAGGTGGTGGTGGTGCTCACCTTTAATCCCAGAGCTTGGGAGGCAGAGGCAGACAGATCTCTTATGAGTGCGAGGCCAGCGTGGTCTACAGAGTAAGTTCCAGGATAGCCAGGGCTACACAGAGAAACCTTGTCTTGAACCCCATTCCCCCCAAAAGGAATTATATTTGCTAAGTAAATACAAATGTTTATCTTGTCATTATTCAAAATAACTTACTATGACGATTATTTATTTCCAGCACTATATAAGTCAAATAGAGGCAACTTAAAGCATAGAGAAGGATGTAAGTTCTGTGTGAATATGATCTCTTGTTTAACAGGGACATGAGACACAAATGTAGTGATGCATGGTCTCAGAGAATAAGTAATTCTCATCTCGGTTTCCACCAAGACCTACTTGCTCATTCATGATCCCTAGCCCAGTGTCTCCAACCCAGACAGCATCCCAAGCTCCCAAAGGCATTATGCAGCACTTCCCCTCCATGGCTAGTGGCATGCCATCCATAAGGACCCTCCAAGAACTGGTCACCTCAGGCTGTGCACTGCACTCTCTGTCTTTTACATTCCATAGACAGGCTCTTTCCACCTGACTGCTGAACCTCGCTTCTTTAGCCCATCTTACTTTGACCTTCAAGCCCCTGTGCAAGCTGCATTTGCTCTGTAGCCAAATGCTGGCTTCAGATAAGTCCCTTTCCTTCTCATCGACAAAGGCTCATAAAGGCTAGGATGATGAATACAACATCCCAACCCTGGAGTCTCAACACAGCATAAAGCTGACCCAGTGTGTGTACATCTGATTCAGCCAGCCTAGGATTGAGCAAGTTTACTATCTCAGTAGTGGTGGCCTGCCTGAAGCTTCTTGGGACTGCTGGAGTGGTTTGTGACATCCACTCTATGCTCTGGGATTCTAGGTGTGGCCTGTGTAGTACTATGCCTGGGATGCGCCCACCTCTGTAATGAGCACATGGAATCACATGCAGGTGTCTTGTTTCTTGAGCTTGAGTTTTAGACAAATGTGCTGAATAGTCCAAGTGCTCATAAATAGCACAGTCATCCTTATCCCCTTCACTGAAGTACTGAGGTTAACCCCGAGCCTCCTAGGTGGTTCCTTTGTTAGCTGGTATTGTGAAATACAGCATGTCATCCTGTCCTCTATGATTGGAAATATGTGTGCTGTTTATAGTCATCTAATTTGAGATCGCTGTACATTCATCATAAAGTAATTGTGCCAGAAGACTGTACCTCTGACAAAGCCATCATTTCTGTGACGGCTCAATTGTTTTTCAAGAGAACTCACAAGTCCTTTGTCTAGTTTAAATTTCACCCATAGCACAGGTGGTACACACCCCTTATCTGAGCACTTAATCAGCTAAAGTAGGAGAATTGAAAGTTCACATTGGACCTGGCCCATGTAACAAGACCCTACATAAATATGAAAGTGAAGAGAGCAAGTGGGGCTGGCTCACTGTAGAACACATCGCCTAGTATGCACAGGCCCTGGATTTCATCCTTAGCATAAAAAGTAGTGAATGGAAGCTGAAAATTCTCAGAGTTATGAATGAGATAGGTCTTTCATAATGGCCTAATCCCTCCCCCCCCACCCCCCGTAATGCATACTCTATTCTCTTGGATCTGGGAATATGTTGAGTGACATAGTACAAGGGAATTAAGTTGAGGGCAGAACTAAAGTTGTGTGGTGGGTTGAATCGTAGCCTCCTTTTAAAGAAAAGTATATTAGAGTCCTAACCCCCAGGAGGCTAGAATGTGATCCCACTTGGAAATAATGTCATTGCAGATGTAATTAATCAAGATGAGGTTACACTGGGGCAGGATGCCCTGTCCCATCCGATATTGTTAGGAGAAGGTATCTGGGAAGACACAGGCACACAGGGAGTATTCCATGTGACTATGAAGACAGAGTAGAGTGTTGCAGGATTTTCCCTGTCCAGTCACATTAGGGCAGTGGGAAGCTTGTGATTGGACAGGAGAAGGGAGGTGGAGTGAGGAGTTGAGGAGAGAGAGAGAGAGAGAGAGAGAGAGAGAGAGAGAGAGAGAGAGAGAGGGGTTTGAGGAAGAGAGGGAGAACCAGAACGGAGGCTGACGTGGTGTTATCAAAAGGTTAGAATACTTGTGTTAAAGCTTTATCTTTATCATTTGGCTCTGAAATTATTGTATTGGCATCTTGTAAATTGTGTTATTACTGATACATAAATCTGATTGTCTAATTAAGCATTAAGAGTCTTGATTCTGCCAGGTAATTAGATGTTGAGATGGCTAACCAGAGGTGTGTGAGGCATTGCATGAAAGTGAGAGGAACTCGAGGACCCTGTCTAAGAGATGGCCTGGTGGCAGCCATGTGGCCTAACAGGGCTGGCAAGTTGGTGAGCTAAGAGACCGAGCCAGTGAGATCACCTGGCATAAGGGCTAGCTCTAGATATTTCCTGCAACAGTAGGGCGATGCTTTCATAAGCCCAGGAATACCAGTTCCTCTTGGAGCCTAGGCAAAACCTGTGCAATAGACTGTCCATCAAGTTCTATGGCTTAGAAGGGCTATCACACACTTAAATGTTATGTGCCTAAGTTATAACTGTAGTATAAATTACTATGCAACACCTTTCCTAAATGTGAGGATTTGGAATTTCGACTGCATGGTAGAGTTGACACACACTCACAGACAATTGAAACATGGTTGGTAGACAGTTTTAGAAAAGTATTTCAAGCATCATCCTCAGGCCCATTTTCCAGTGGCCCACGAGATGCCTTCATCAAGAGTTACTGGCTCTAGTCTGGAGGCTTCTTGGGCCAAGGAGAGCAAGGAGGACCTGGTCTTGGTGTACTGGAGAGGCCTTTATGCAAACTGTATCAGTCAGCTAAAGCTGTGGTAAGGAACATCACACTGCCTTAAAACAGTGTTGGGTTCTCAGGGCAGAGGGCAGGAAACAGAATCATAACCGACTTCATAACCATATTGAAAGTTTCTTTTGGACAAGGTTTAGGGGTTGGGAGTTGGGGGTTTTGGGGAAGGTGGCTGAAGAGATGGTTTAGTGGTTAAGCATGCTTGTTCTACAATTTATGAAGATCAGAATTTGCATCCTAGCACCCATATAACAAGCTGATTGTCTCCGCAAACACCTGCATCTCCAGCTTCAGGAGGAAATGGAGTCAGGAGGATTGCTAGTTAGCCCCCAGTTCAGGAAGAGACCCTGCCTCTGGGGCATAGGTGGGAAGAGATGGAAGACCTTGATACCTTCTTCTGGCCTCCACATATATGTCATATATGTATGTAACAGCATATATGTATATACATTCTCATACACACAGGCACACACACAAATAAATACCTTTTTGTTAAGGTGCTGTTGGGACATGACCAGCTTCATGTCCACTCATACTCCATTGAACTAAGCATGTTCCCTATACCAAAGGGGCCACGGAACTAGATGATAGCTCTGGTTACCCTCTGTTTGAAGTTCTGGAATTATCTCCCGATGATAACAAAGCTGATGACAAAGATCCCAGATCCATCTCTTTCCCCCACTCACCCACTGCCAGGTTATCTTCTCACTGTCCTATCTCCCTCTGGGCAGGTGGGTGGCTGGTCAGTGGAGCCCCTGCTCGGCGACCTGTGAGAAGGGCATCCAACATCGGGAGGTGACTTGCGTGTACCAGCTCCAGAACGGCACCCACGTCACTACTCGGCCCATCTACTGCTCAGAACCCCGGCCGACACCAGTACAGAGCTGTGAAGGCCAGGACTGCCTGTCTATCTGGGAGGCTTCAGAGTGGTCAGAGGTGAGTGCCTGGGTTCTCTACTGAGGCGGAAGCCATGCAAGAACCTGCAGGCCTTAACCACAGGGCCCACCGTGTGCTGTCATCTCCAAGGTATTTGTAACTCATCCCCATGTACCACAGTCGTCACTTGCCAGTGACCAGCTTACAAGTGCATTCCAGCTCCATTTCCTTAAGCTCTATCTAAAATAGCATGGATAAAAACAAACAATACATAATATGGTTTTGAGATTGGATATATATATACACCACTGGGAAAGTACTATTTGATTCCACTTATTGTACAAATTCCCACCAAGAGATAATAGATGGGCAGGTGATTGACAGATGATAGATAGATAGATAGATAGATAGATAGATAGATAGATAGATAGATAGACAGATAGATATAGAGATATGTACACACACACACACACACACACACACACACACGTACACACATACATACATACTTACGCACTGACCTTCTTATTCTCCTTCAGATATGGTTGAATTGTAATCTGGTCAAGTTAAGTAGCCGGTTTCAACGTCTTCCCAGCAGTGCCAGGGAAGCCTTTGCAGGTTTCAGGGGTCAGATGCTAGGAGGGACAGTCTTTGGTAGGCAAGTCAGTTGCAAATCTCACACCAAAAACCATGTTGGAAAGAGGTCAGCTAGGCTCCAGTTTTAAGTTAGAAGGCCAGTTCTGGAAATACCATTTTGTCTCTGCTGATGTCATCTTTCGGGGCTTTGCCTTGACATTGCAATTATGTTGATTGTCTGGATATAAAACAAACAAAAAATAGCTAAATAAAGGGGTGGACTTCTCTTGGGTTCCACCAAACCTGGAGTGGTCTAGGAAACGTAAGAAGGCTAGATCCAAGACACTCTTCAGTATGGAAAATATTTTAAAGTTCTCTTTGATTGCCAAGTAGAATTATTTTGGATAAAAAAGCATTTGGCCCATTTTTAATGAACAGAAAGCCTGCCGTTGGCTGCTCTAAACTGAAGTTTACTTTCAGACAAGTCTTGAAATGTACCCATTTAAGGACCAGGATCTTATCCTGCCTTCGTGATAGTCGATGAAAATGGGGAATTTAAAATCAGTTGATTCTTTTTCTTACACTTAGGTTCTAGTTTATTATTTGTGAGGATTCTTCCTCTGTGCTTGAGGTAGAGGTGAGTGAACATGCTCTCCCCTTTCCCCGGGACAGGTGATCCCTAGGGCTTTGGCCACCTTGATCTCAGTCAAACAAGATTTGTTCTTTAATCAGATCAAATCCCCACATTTTCCTCTAAGACTCTTCCCTATGGGAAAAATAAAATACATTCTTACCTAAGGAACCAAGTCTCATCACAACATGGAAGACCACCACATGGGAAGTGTGACCCACGGGAACAGGATTTAAAGACTTTCCTCTTTGCCCATCTCTCTGCACATGCCTGATCCTAACCCTGAGCCAGTGTCCACACTGGTCCACCTGACGCTGCCTGCCTAGAACACAGATCTAATCACCCCCCTTGAATTATCCACAAAGCTGGCATTCTGTCCCTCTGCTGGGTGCCAGCGAGCCTACAGTCCTTCTTCTAGGAACTTTCATTTTCTCATGGGAGAAGAGACTTGGAAACTTATTTATCCAACAGTAGTGATCACACTTCCCACCCACCTCCTCCACAGATGCTTCATGACTTTACCGGAAAGAGAACTTAATATCAGAAGGAAATGGGAGGTTGCTAGGCGCCCTCCTATCCTCAGCTTTTCAGCCCCATCCTGAGGGGAAGTAGACAGAGATTGAGCATCACCTTCCCAGGTCCTTCAAAGGCAGCATCATTCTGCACCTGCTCTTCCTCAGGCAGGCAGGACTGAGAGCTGGAATGGGCTACTGACCAAGGAGGGCAGAGCCGGGCCTTAGCCAAGAAAACAGTGTTTAAAACCTCAGAGAGTGGCTAGAAACACAGACTAGACAACACAGGAGCTGATCACAGGCGGAGGTGGTATCTTGGCCTTGCGGTTGCTAAGCAGCCTCTGTGGGTACTGTTACCAAGAGATAGCCCACAACCTCAGTGTGAAAGGTGGAGTTGTTAAAGGCAAAGTGGTCAGGAAATTGTCACATGGAGAAAAGGGGCAGCCTTTCAGTGCAGAAACTACCACTTTAGTAGCCTGGGTGCTTACAATGGCCCTCCTGGGCCAAGAGGCACAATGTCCTGAAGTCTGCTATGGTGAGGCCCCTCACGTCTGAGGTCACTTTCAGCCAGCCCTTTACCAGGACCACACGCGTAAGTCCATGAGCTTCCCCAGCTCTTCTAGGTGACCCCACAGCCAGTGTTGAGGCACGTGCATGCCTTCTGAAACAAGCCAGTCACAAGCCAGTCAAGGTTAGTCTCAAAGTACCAGAGAAGGGAGAGTTCATGGAGGGCTGGAGAGATGGCTCAGTCGTTAAGAGAGCCAGAGACTTTGCAGAGGAGCCAGGTTTGGTTTCCAGCACCCACATGGAGGCTTACAATTGGCTGTAACTCCAGTTCCAGGGGATATAATGTGCTCTTCTGAGCTCTGAAGGCACCCTTACATGTGTGTGACACATGCTTATACTCAGGCATATCCACACACATGAAATTTTAAATTAAAAAAGAAGTTCATAGGAAGAAGGTAGATAGGTAATATTTTAGGATAAACATCAATAACAGAAATGTCAAGTATAGTCCTCTATGTGTTTTTTCTGAACAGGCTGGAACTGCTGGAACTGTTAAAAAGTTGGCCTCACCAGCCTGGTCCACAGAGTGAGTTCCAGAACAGCCAGGGCTATACAGATAAACTGTCTTGAAAAAAAAAAGGAAAGAAAAGAAAAGAAAAGTTGGCCTCATTGTCACTCTTTCACTGTATGGCTTGCCATATATGATAAACGGAGCAGCCTGAAATCTCTGCAGAACACATCCTTTAGCCTCCTCCACTTCTATGTGGAGAGGCAGCAGTTTTTCAGGGAGGCACACATAGCAATAGCAAATTACAGGGAGTGTGGGAGGCTCCCTGGGCTGTGGTCCATACTTCTTCTGCCATCAGCCTAAGGACTGTAAGCATATCCTCTGCTCACTGGCCAACCTGTCGTCTTATCCATTATGATCTCCCAAAGGTGACAAGTCCTCTCTGTCCAGGCTTCCTTCTACTTCAGGAGATGTGTAACTGCACCAAGCCTTCCCGAAATGGAGTGAGCCAGTAGCAGGATGCAGACACATCTCAGAGCACCCAGCGTCTCTGTGTCTTGTCAATTCCTCTAACTCCTGTCATTCCTTCTTGGTTAGGTCTGTTCTGTTCTGCTTGTTTGTCTTTCCAAAGACAGGGTCTTTATTTATCCCTGGCTGTCCTAGAACTCACTGTGTAGACCAGGCTGGCCTCAAACTCAGAGATCTGCCTGCCTCTGCCTCCTAAGTGCTAGGATTAAATGTGTGTGCCACCACTGCCCAGCTTTTTCATTCCTTCTTGTTGCATGAGGTCACCTCAGACTTGACCTCTTGAGAACTTGATCATCATTTGGTAACCCCCAGGTTCTACCTAGATACCCTCTCGGAGTTGTTGCTTGCCATGGCTCCTAGTAAGTGAACTAAACTACTCTAAGGAGTGTTGCCATCTTCATTCTTGGTATCCATGCTGAAAGTCTGAGAGCTTGCCTATGAGAAACGCCCATGGCTTCTAGCTGTTGCCGCCTTTCTGGTGGTGGTCCTTGCCTTGTGTATGGAGACCAGCGTGGTCCTTGCCTTGTGTATGGAGACCAGCGTGGTCCTTGCCTTGTGTATGGAGACCAGCGTGGTCCTTGCCTTGTGTATGGAGACCAGCTGGCTCCTTCACCTCCAGAGCCTTCCCCACTCCAGCTGGCCCTTGCTTTCCTGACAGCTCATGTTCCATTTGCCCTTTGAACTCCTGCACTGCATAGATTGTTTAGACCTGGCATCTGGCCATTAAATTCCATTTTCCTCCTTTGACCACCTGGGTCCATGACTTATTTAAGTCCTGAATCCTATACCCAGTGTTGGCTACCTGGCTGGGTCCCCTGAGGATATAAGAGGACTATGAAGGACTCGAATTCAAGTACAGATTATATAACATCATTTTTGCTCCCCTACTCTAGGCCTAGCACACAGTAGGAACTTTGGTGGCATTAATGGACTTCAACTGAATTAGAACATATTTAAGCACTTATATTGTGTCGCCTAGTGCTCTGCCAACTGTGGCAAAGGGACCCAGAAACGGACTGTGACGTGCACCAACTCCCAAGGGAAATGCGATGCGTCCACAAGGCCGAAAGCAGAGGAGGAATGTGAGGACTACTCCGGCTGCTATGAGTGGAAAACTGGGGACTGGTCTAAGGTGAGAACAGCATGCTGGGTTTCCACTCTGCCGTGGCAGTGTGAGCCTGCGTGAACTCCCATTCTGCTGAAGATCACAATGAGGCACATTCACTTTCTCTCTCCACTCCTTAGAGCTGTCCTCACTGTTGACCTCGTCTGCCTCTGTCCGGCTCCTCCCTCTCTTTTTCATGACAGGGTTTCTCTGTCTCCTGGTTGTCTTGGAACTCACTTTGTAGACCAGACTGGCCTTGAACTCACAGAGATCCACGTGGCCTCTGCCTCCGAGTGCTAGGGTTAAAGACGTGTGCCACCACACTCTGCTCTCCTGCTCTTTTCAGCCAGCTGTTCTGTGCTGGGAGCATCCTACTGTCCTGTCTGCATTTGGAAGTGAATCAAATGCAGCCTAAAGCACACAGTAGGTGTTCCTCACCAGCCTGGCTGCTCTTTGCAGCATGCTAGTGGTGCCCCAGGAAACTGCCATAAGCCTAATGGCATAGCTACCCACCACGAAAGGCTTACAAATCTGCGGGCTAGGCTGAGGCAGAGCCATTTCGTCAAGGCCTGGGAATTACCAGTCATTTCTTAGGCAAGAGCCTAAAGGCTGCAGGAGTCCATGGAGATGTCGAAGAGCTGTGGAGTCAGCACCTCAAGAGGCAGGGAAGGTTCAATGGCAATTAAATGTTTCTCAGAATGATGCCTTTTTTTGGGGGAGGGGGGTATGTACAGTTTCCTTTGTAACCCTAGAGCTGGGGCCCTGGAGATCAGTGGATCCTTGGGGCTTGTTGTCAATCAGTCTGCCTAGCCAAATCAGTGTGCTCCACGCTAGTGGAAAACCTGTCCAACAAAAAGATTGAAGGCAGGGGACTATACTTGGCATCCACATCCATGTGCACCTGTGTCCACACCTGTATAGTGTACCGAGGCTAGTCAGTATAGATCATCACCATCATCATCATCGTCGTCATCATCATCATCATCATCATCATCATCTTTCTTTGCTGTTTGACCCATGGTAACTATGAATGATTCATTTCCACTGAGGCCTGAGGTCAGTGTAAGAACTAGTAGATTGTTCCAAGAGCCTTAGTGTCTCAAGAATACAGAGTACATTTGCTTCCTTATGGTCTCTGCAACTGAAAACCTCTCCACACTCCCAGAGTCTCCACCCAAATGCAGTTGTCTTTGTTTGCCCCACAGTCAGAGCCATCAATACTTCGGAGTCAGTTGCCAATGTCCAAAAATGTTTTTAAATGGTACCTGAAAATGTATTTTGTTTGGATTTCACCATAAAACCTGGCAATATGTCTGTCCTGTTGGGTTTGGGGTGGAAGCAGAGAAAACTCATTTCAGAGACAGAAACTTAAAAATGAAAGGTTTTTTTTTTCTTTTCTGCACACACAGGGAGGTGGCCACTTCGGGATCTGAACTATGTCTCCAAAGGGAGATTGTACAACAGTTTTGTAGCAGAGAGTGGGGTGGGCTGCTGCACTGATCAATCATATTTTGACACAAGGCGTTAAGCAAGAAAATTAATGTTGGTGACTGGATTTCATCTGGCTCACCTGGTTTCAGGGTCCTCCATCCATCCAGCTTTTGAAGCCAAGTCCCCTCCTGGAATTTAGAATGATAAGGGAGCAGAGAAAGTGGGCAGACTGCACCTAGTCACTCTAAGTCACAACAGGCAACACATTTGCTACTTGTGTGCCTTAGTTTGGATAATTCCCTCTTTACATCCTTTACTGGTTGACGGACAAAGGTGAAACACCTGAAGAAGCAGGATAGGAGTTGGTTCTGGGGGCCTGGGAACATGGACTCAGTGTCTGGCCCTGCCAGTGAGATGGTACTTGTCCCTGGGATGGCTAGACTCAGGACACTGTCTACTAACAGTCCCATGCAGGCAGTTTGGTTCTGTCTCTGGCTTCTGGGAAGAGGAGCAGCCTGTCTACTGGAAAGCTGTACCCCGGATTCTAGTACACACAGAGGTTTCTATGCTGTGCATGAGCCTGTATCAGAGCTCAGCCCTTCCCAAGATTTCCAGTGCAAAACAGCAAGAATCTCCTGCTGTGCCAAAATGCAGCCTGTGGGTAACCGTGAAGTTGGAAAAGACCCCCCAAAAAAAATCCCTCCTAATCTTTGACAAATTCTGACCAAAGAGCTAGAATTAAGGCCATAGGATCATTCCCCAAACTAAACCAACATACCCAGAAGCAGGACCATTAGTGAGGCTCAGCACGGAGCTGCCAGGATGAATCTCAGGGAGAAGGAATCTAACTTCAAAGCTGTTGCCAAAGAACAGTGCAACCCTGAGAGGCTATGAGCACAGAGTAGAGACAGCAGCAAGCCATAGGGTTAGTGCTGACTCTCCATGCGTGTGTCTCACTCTCTCATTCTGGGTCTGTCTCTCCAACATGGGAATTGCAAGGCTATCCTTGCCTAAGCCTCCAAGATATCTATGCATCCCAAGGTCTAGAAGAGGATTACTCTTAGATAACTAAGCTCAACCGCCTAAAACACATCACTCCACTGTTGTGCCGTGGGTAACAGGACTGTTCTCACCCAACTTGACCTGACCTCGTTAGTTAAGCTTCCCTGACCATGGCTATCCAGACCCAGCCTTGGAGGAACTGATGACCTTTATGACCACAGACAGTCCTGGTCCATTGATGTTAAAACATATTAAGGAATAGTGATTGTTGCTTCCTGTTATTTTTGTAGTTAGAGGTGGAAGTATGTTTGTGTGGCTATCTTCTTTTGGGTTTGTTGAAAGATTACTTTCTTGCTTTTTCTAGAGTGTAATGTTCCTCCTTGTGTTGGCGGTTTTCATCTGTTACCCTTTAAAGGGCTGGATTTGTAGAAAGATATTGTGTAAATTCAGTTTTGTCATTGAATATCTTGGTTTCTCCATCTATGGTAATTGAGAGTTTTGCTGGGTATAGTAGCCTGGGCTGGCAATTGTGTTCTTGTAGGATCTGTATGACATCTTCCAGGATCTTCTAGCTTTCATAGTCTGTGATGAAAAGTCTGGTGTAATTCTGATAGGCCTGCCTTTATATGTTACTTGACTTTTTCCCCTTACTGCTTTTAATATTCTTTGTTTTGTGAGTTTGGTGTTTTGAGTATTATGTGACGGGAGGAATTTCTTTTCTGGTCCAGTCTATTTGGAGTTCTGTGGGTTTCTTGTATGTTCATAGGCATCTCTTTCTTTAGGTTAGGGAAGTTTTCTTCTATAATTTTGTTGAAGATATTTACTGGCCCTTTAAGTTGGAAATCTTCACCCTCTTCTATACCTGTTATCCTTAGATTTGGTCTTCTCATTGTGTCCTGGATTTCCTGGATGTTTTGGGTTAGGAACTCTTTGCTTTTTACATTTTCTTTGACTGCTGTGTCAATGTTTTCTATGGTGTCTTCTGCCCCTGAGATTCTCTCTTCTATCTCTTACATTCTGTTGGTGATGCTTGCATCTATGACTCCTGATTTCTTTCCTAGGTTTTCTATCTCCAGGGTTGTGTCCCTTTGTGATTTCTTTATTGTTTTTATTTCCATTTTTAGATCTTGGATGGTTTTGTTCAATTCCTTCACCTGTTTGGTTATGTTTTCTTGTAATTCTTTAAGGGATATTTTGTTTCCTCTTTAAGGGCTTCTACCTGTTTACTTGTGTTCTCCGGTATTTCTTTAAGGACGTTATTTATGTCCTTTCTTGAAGTCCTCTATCATCATCATGAGATGTGATTTTAAATCTGAATCTTGCTTTTCTGTTGTGATAGGGTATCCAGGACTTGCTGTAGTAGAATAACTGGGTTCTGATGATGCCAAGTAGCCTTGGTTTCTGTTGTTTATGATCTTGAGCTTGCCTCTCGCCATCTGGTTATCTCTAATGTTACCTGCCCTTGCTGTCCTTGACTGGAGTCTGTCCCTCCTGTGATCCTGGTTGTGTCAGAACTTCTCAGAGTCCAGATGTCTCTGGGATCTTGGGATCCTGAATTCCTGGTGTCACCAAGCTCCTGAGATCCTGTTGTATCAGAGCTCCTGGGAGTCAAGCTTTCTCTGGGTGTTGCAGGGTGAGTGGGGAGCCAGAGCCCTGGGTTTGTTCGGGGCACATGTGCAAACTTGAAAGAACCCATGCCTCTGGCTGGGTAGGGGTTTGTGTTTCCCTTGTTCCTGTGGGGGTCCCAGTTACACTGTGTATTAGAAAAGATGTTGTGGCCTCAGCTGTGATCTTGAGTGTGTCCCACCAGGCTGTGTCTTAGGGGCAGATAGAACAGCAAACTGTGAGGGAAACCTTCCTGGTTTTAAGGACAAATGTGGAAGAAAGTATATAAGCCAGAATGTTCTGAGACCTAGAATAGGGAACTAGATGCCCCACTGCCAGAACTAGCTGGCTGGGAGGTGGGAGGGGGTGGGAATAAGGGAAGTAACTTTTCCTGGCAAACAGACACCCACTTCACAGGGTTTCTGAGGGATGCTGAGTTTAGGTGGTAATTCTTCTGTTTACCAATCAGAGGGCAGCCTGAGCTGAGCCCACTGTCATGTAGGGCAGTGTCTGCAGTGTTGCCATTAGGAAGCCACTTTGGACCTAATGCTATATAAATTTACAACACTGTTGGGAGCAGCTGGGCCCCTCAGTCCTCTGAGCCTGGAAGAGGCTGGGCAAGCTCTCTATGATCTGGATTCCAACCAACAGACAACCCTTTATTAGAGTCATGTACAAGGAGCATACTTCACATTCCCATTCATGCCCTTGCCATTGTTGTGGCCTGCCACAGCTACCTCCAGGGATAGAGTAGCACTTTCTAGAAAACTGTTCCAATCAGTTGATTGTTCCCCATAGATGCACAGCCTGCGTATTCAACCCTGGGGAACTGGGACAGCTAAAACAGAGAAGTGTGAGTTCTTTACAGATGAGCATGACTAATATTCTGTGATTGAAATGTTTCCTATTCAAGATCACAAATGTCCCTCAACTGCTGAAACAGTGAGACATTTCCTGTGAGAAATGAATTGTTGTAAAGGGATTAGAATGGGTGGCATTTTAAAAGGAGACTTTTTTCCATGTTGAATAAAAAAACAAACAAACAAACAAACAAAAAACAAAAGAGGACATAACTATTAATACGTATAGTTGAAGATTTATTGTAGATATGGGAAGCCTCTGGAAGGATCCAAAATGAACCCAGCCATGACAGAAAAGGGGGTAGAGGGCCAGAGAGGAAAATGAGAGAGAGGGAGAGAAAGAGACGGAGAGAGAGGTTGAGAGAGGAACAGGGAGAGGGAAAGCAGAGAGAGAGAGAGAGAGAGAGAGAGAGAGAGAGAGAGAGAGAGAGAGAGAGAGAGAGAGAGAGAAAGAGAGAGAGAGAAAGAGAGAGAGAGAGAAAGGGAAAGAGAAAGAGAAAGAGAAGGAGAAAGAGAAAGAGAAGGAGAAAGAGAAAGAGAAAGAGAAAGAGAGAGGAGAAGATGGGCACTGAGAGAGGAGCCAAGAAGCCAGGAGCAAGCCAGGAGACCAAGAGACCAGTATAGCCAAAATGGCTGGGTTATATAGAAATCAGTGAAGATGATATGTGGACTAAAGAGTTCAAGGTAGGGGGTCAGTAGGATTTACCAGCCAGGAAGACTCTATAACAGATAGGCACCTAGGGAGGCAGGTGGCCAGAGTCCACTGTGATTCATTACATGGGCACCTCAGTTAGCCATTTGTCCTGAGTTTGAGACTTAACACATGTTAAATCTGATGTCTCTCCTACCAAAAATATCAAAATGACAATTGGCCTCCTGGTCACAGAGTCCCCTCCAAATGAGATTTCTTGATGCACAAGGCCTTCTCAAAGGATTGAGAGAGCCTTCTCTACCTATCTGCAAGTAGCCTGGCCTTGATAGATCGTAAAGTATACAGAAAATATTTATGAGCGGTGTCTTAGTTCAGGATTCTATTGCTGTGATGAAGTACCATGACCCAAAGCAAGTTGGGAAAGAAAGTGTTTATTTGGTTTATATTTATGTATCACAGTTGATCATCAGAGGAAGTCAAGATAGGAACTCAAATAGGACAAGAACCTGGAGGCAGGAACTGATGCAGAAACCATGGAGGGATGCTGCTTACTTGCTTGCTCCCCATTGCTTGCTCAACTGCTTTCTTATAGAACCCAGGACCAGCACCCCAGGAATGGCACCACCCACAATGGGCTGGGTCCTCCCCCATCAAATACTAATCAAGAAAATGCATTACAGCCAGATCTTATGGAGGCATTTTCTCCATTGAGGTTCCCTCCTTTCAGATAACTCTAGTTTTTGTCAAGTTGACATAAGACTAGGTGGTATGGCCCCACCCCTTACCTGGGCAGCACAGTAGAGCTGGCCCTGGTGGCTGGCGAGTAGGTAAGCAAGCTCTAAAGAGGTAAGAACAGATGAGCTGGCCCCTCCCTGGCCGCAGCACCTAATGCAGAAGAGCCAGTTCTTGGGGCATGATAGCTGGGGGAGCTGGCCTCCATGTGAGAGTAAGAAAGCTGGTCCTGTACCTTGCTTACTGCCTCAGTCAGGAGAGCAGATTGATCAGTTCAGCTACCACCCAAGCCCAGATTCAGAGCTTTGAGTTGACCCGACCCAACATCTACCCCATCTATGAACTGCTGGGACCAGTCATGCAAAACCAAAGCTGTAGGATCTCCATCACACAAGGCAACAACAGGATAACCAAGAGGAGTCCTGGTGAGGACCCAGTATTGACAGTCTAGCAGAATCCAGAGGCCTCAAGCCAGACCAGTGACTCCGTGCAGTGAACATTTTCAAGTAAAGATGCTCGGACAAAACAGTGTACGGTGGGACACACAGCAGCTTCCACCATGAGATGGTTTTTCTTATTTTTATATTTACTTTTTATTTTTATTATTTTTGTTTTGTTTTGGGGGAAGGTTGCAAGAGCTGAGGGTGGATATGGAAGAATTGAGAGATGAATGGGATTGGTGTGCATGACATGAAATTCATAACAAAATCAATAGAAAGTTAAAAAAAAAAAATACTAGCCAGCAGTGATCCCAGGAGGAAAAAGGGGAGCCCATGCAGTCCTGTTCACACAAACATTGTGGTCAGGATGCTTCCTGGGCATGGAGCTGTTAGACACTTTCCTGTGCTCCTGACAGGATGAGAAGGGCTGAGTGCCATGGCCTTAGGAATGAGCACATATTGTTAAGTGAGGGGTACTTACAGAAAGCTCGTCTGCCACTTCCCAGTCTCTGCTTGCATGGCTAGGGTCTCTACTTGCTGTGGCCCAGCAGCAACCTTACTGTGACTCAGCCAGCACTGCCTGAACCTCTGCTCTGCCCTGGATCCCATGCTCACCCATGGAGATGCAAATGATAGGCCCCTCCATGTGCCTTCAGGGCCTCCTGACCAGCACAAGGATATGCTAAGCCCCAAGAGCGGAACAAAGAATAAATGTTACCTTGCCAACCCCTGTCTTGGGGAGTCCTGGATGAGCTGCCTGGTGGAAGATCATATTTATTTGGGCAGAATCCTTGACAGAGTACATCTACACGTGTGACCCCATTTGACCCTCATGGCCATCTGTCCCAGGTTTCTAGATGTGGAAATTGAGGCTCACATTGGTTTCCAGCCTGTCTACAGCTTTCCTGGGGTTCCGTGTCTCCCCACTACTAGGGATGGGGAGGACAGTGCTGATGGGAATCATCTCCCTCAGAGGAGAGGCTTAGAGCTACCATTGCAGACCCCTCCATGCCAGCCTCTGAGGACCTCCGGCCCTTGCAGACCATCAGTGGGCACTGTGCTTCCTGACTGTAAAGACCCAACCTGAATCCGGGGTGCCAGATTACATATTCAGAGTTAGGGGGGGGCTCTGGAAGCCACACCAAGCTGAAGGGGGAGGGTGGGCATGAGTGCATGGGTCTAAGTTTTCCTTCCATGTCAGAGTTAGCACGAACATTGTGAAGATTTTCATTATTGTCCAGACCAGCTATTTCAGGTTTCAACAGCTGCCCCAGTTTGTGCTGTTCCTGCCAAGTCTGGAGGGAACACTGTCAGGAGAGCCTTTGAAGAACTTCTGACATTTCACCAGCCAGGCACTTTTCAGACAAACAGAAATGGGAGCTGCTCTCAGGGGTTCATTCCTGCTCCATCTTTACCATTCAGAACCTATTTCCTGCTGCCCTGGGAGTTCCTTCCTGCCTCAGTCTACCCAGAACAAGTACAGGCAGGACAGCCTGAGCTGAACTCCTCTACCCCAAATAAGTTCCCACAGGATACCATTTCTCTCATAAGATTTTTAAAAAATAATAGTAAGTCCTGAAAGCATCCCGTTAGAATGCGGTGTTTGTGTTGACAGCTGGTTACAGCTGAGAACAGAAGAGTTCTTTCTGGCCAGGAGGGTTTCACAGGGCAGAGCCTCTTCGAGCAGCAATGGGGCCTGACTCCTCCCTGCTGGGGGCGGTCATAATGCTCAATGCTCACACCCTGCCTCGGAAAGGTGGCACCTCATTTCCTACAGATGCATTTATATTGAGCGCCTGCTGTGCACCAAGCACGTTAGGCTACTGGTTGTTAGCTATTAGTGTGAGAACTAACTAGAACATCCCTAAACCCAGTACGCTGTCAATAGGCGGATCCTACTGTAATGGCTATTACAATTACTGTTTTTTGAAAGACGCCAAGCAATACAGTTGCTGCACAGTGTCACAAGGGTCTGCTAACCTCTTTCCTCCTGTTTGCCTGAAACGCTCTACCCAGAGAGAAATCCCTTTTTCCTAGTCCCTTTGTAACTTCCTTTAAAAGCCTATGAGAAAAATCCACGCTTAATCTCCCTTTTTTGCCTTGTGGGTCTGCATCCTGACTCTTATTGTGGTGGGGTGTTTCTAGTTTCTTGTTTTGTTTTTTGATTTTGCTGTGGGTAAGGATGAAAGCCAGGTTGTCCTCCTGCATGCTAAGCAAGTGTTCTACCACCGCTCCAGCCCATAAAATTTTTATTTCACTATTGTGCCCCTACCATGGCACTTCTGCCCCGGGTGTCTTTGATTCCTGCCCTTCCTGCCCTGACTGGCGGTGTGGTCACCAGGCAGCAGACAATGTGTTTTATAGCTGTTTGTTCCAGAAGGAACAGGAAGAGAACTGTCCTTCATGGGGCCTGAGGATGAGCTTTCCTTCATGGATTTATGGCTGGTTTACTTCTGTCTCCATTTAAGTGAGTCTCAGGGAGCCACATTAAATACTGATGAAATGAGCCACTTTAAAATGGGGGTAGGGAGCAGCCTGGAGAGAGCTTCAAACAAGACCAGATCTGTTTTTATAGATGTGTTTGCTTAGATTGTAAAAGCCTGCAAAAATGGCTTTCAGAGCAAGGCTTGAGGCAGATCCCGATGCTATCAGGGGCACCTGTCATCTCTTCCGTGTTTAATTAAGTCCAGGGCCTCAGGGGAGGTCACAGAATGGAATTCACAGCTAGTCTCTGTTCTCTGTAACTTGAGCCTGGGGTCCCAGAAAGGTGTCATGCAAAGACAGCTCCTTCTCTGACAGAGTGGCCCCTAATTGTGCTCCTGGATATCTGGCTGAGGGCACAACCAGGAGCTAAAGCCTACTGACAGCTACACTTCAAGGGAATGAAGGAAAATGGCCACCTCCAGGTGTACCTGCTGCAGCCTCCCAGCCAGCAGCTTCATCCTTCGTCCTGCCTTTGCAGCTAAAAATAATAGCAGTTCTAAGGTTTGTTGAGACCTACAATATCCCAGACTCCTGCTGGGTCCCGGCAGACCCGCCAGTCCACCAGCCACTCCCTGATATGATAAACACCTGCCCCACAGACTCCCTCCAGAGAGATAAGCTGTGTGGCTCTTTAGGGGCAGGCTCAAATCAAAATGCAGTCAGTGTAGGTCATCAGTGGGAATTCTCCATTCTTATTTATTTCCTGAGAAGTCTTTAGTACAGAATACCTGAAAAAGAAAAGTTAACCCCAAAACTGTAGGACTTCCATAGTAAAATCCCTAATGCTCTGTCTTCCAAACCTGCATATCAGAACACACTCCTGTGGACAAAAATGATGTGCGTGTATCCTACTCCTCCTCTCGAACACAGGAAGGCATTACCTGAGAGGCAGACTCTGGGTTCAGCTTCTAGATGGATAAACATATGTCTCGATGTTCACAAAAGTTTTTCCAGATGATCTGAGGCAGGTGAAGGCCCTCAATCACCATTGGCCCTCAATCACCAGTGGGAACAGTGCCCTCTAGGACTCCTGGCAGCCCTCAATCACCATTGGCTGTGAGAACAGTGCCCTCTAGGACTCCTGGTAAAATCTGGCAAAACTCAGGTAAAAATCCTTCCCTGGGGCAGGGTTTGCAGCTCACGCCTGCTTCATTGGAACAGATGTCCCTGTTCGAGAACTTCAGAGACATCATTCCCCTCAGGCTTCCCGGAGCTCTTGAGTCTTTTTATAGACTGGGAAACCGAAAGCCATCAGATGTGCTAAGAAAGATGCTAAGTGTTGGAACTGTGGATCCCTGGCCACCCATCAGATCTCTATTCAGTACAACCTCTAATCCATAGGGAGGGATGGCCTGGGGGGATGAAGCAGCTGACCTTAGGAAGAAAGACCCTTTCCACTATCAAGCTCAGAATTTCTTTGTCAAATATACATGCACCCTGGCAATGGTACAGGTGCCAGCCCTTTCCGGGTTCTTAGTGAAACCAAAACCTTCAGAGGAAATGCTTCATCTTCAGGGTGCCTGTGGGTGCATATGGGTGGTCCAAGTCATGATTTGAGGAGAAAGGCGTGCTGTGGTTAGTACGTGTGCCCCTCTCTTTCAAAAGCAGGCCCATCCATGTCAACTCATCACAAAAATAAAGACTGGCTGAACAGCAGTCACAATTCTGCTTTGCCTGGCAGCAGAGCGTTTTCATAATTATGTGAGCAGTTTTATCTGAATATCCATTATAGTAATGCATGCATTCATGTGTGTGCTCTCTCAGGCACACATACCATAGCATACAAGTGGAGGTCAGAGGAAACTTGAAGAGATGAGTTGTCTCCTTTAAGATGTGGGTCCTAGGGATCAAACTTAGGTCCTTGGCAACAAGCAACTTTACCTCCTGAGCCATCTTAACTGGACCTAATTTAATTATTTAAACTTGTGTATCAGGCATCTGGGTTTAGACACAAGCTATTTTCTTTCTCTAGAATTTTTAAAGTGGGCCTTATGGACTCACCACAGAATCAGACAGCAATCATGTGCACTACAATGGGATAATTGCATTGTCTGCACCACCATCTCCCCTGAGACACCTGTGTGGCGGGGGTGGGGGTGTGGGGGGTGGTTTTTTTGTTGTTGGTTTTTTTTTTTTTTTTGGTCAGAGCACACATAGCCATTACCATCTAGCTTCACCGAGAGACCACCTTTTGAATGGAACGCTCCCTCAGGACATTCTAGCACATACCTTCATGTACATTTGCATGCTCTGTGATGGATTGACTCATCACCTGATAGGATGGTTTCAAATTAGTGTGTCATTGTATAGACATGGCAGCGGGAGTACCAGATGGTGTGGCTTTGTTCTGCCGTGAGTTGACTGCTCTGACAGCTCTGCGCCATTGACCTTATTCAAATGGACCCTGCAGGGATGATTACTTTTCTAAGTGATCTTTATACGTTTTAGGCCGTCTCTCTTCTTTACATTTATGAGATCCTCTCTCTAGGAGTAGAGAGCTAAATGTTTTGCCTCTTTCTCTTTTAAAACCCTGTGCTGTCTTCATAAGACCCATAATGAACCTTGGTGGGGGTTACGCAGATGAGTGGCATCTTCCCAAATAGTACTTTGGCTACAAAATGTTGGAAGGCATGCCTCCTTGCTGTCCCTGAACTCGGAGCGGTTTTGTTCTTAGGAAAACATTAAGTCATATTTTGATGGGAGGCTGCTGCTGCCTTGTCTGAGCACACCTGTCAGCTATACATAAGTCCAGCAGTGCACGCTGCAGCTGCCTGTCGTTCTAGCTTAATTATGCTTAGCTGGATATAAATACATGATGGCTTCACAGGAAGAGGCCTTGGCCCTTTCTACAGGGCACAGAAACTCGGGTTAAGTTGGGGGCTCATAGTTCCGGATACCCGCTGAGTCCACCTGAGGAACTTGAAAATAAAAAAGTGATGTCCATGGTCTCCCCTGATATATTTTTTTGCAGAAGTCGGGACATCAGAATTGTTTTCAAAGCTTACCAACCAGGTTAGCCCTGAAGCCAATCCTAGCTTCTTGCAAGATAACCCTAAAAAATACATTGCTCTACTTCCTGTCCCATGTTCAAGGGCTCCCTGTTAGTGGGAACCTCCTCATATGACCTCAACACCCCTCAGACATCTATGTACCCTGGAATTCCTTAGATTAAGGCTAGCACCTAGAAATCTGCATTGCTGATGTGGGATGAATTCTCCAGGCCACAGGAAACCTCTGGTGGGTGTGTCTGGGATACAGAACTAGGCTTGAAGCCAGGAGTAGGGCCAGCCTTGCATGTCAGGGAGAAGAGTCTGAGCTGGTTTGAACATGCTGTGGCAGCCCATTGCGGAGCTGCCTGTACTTTACCACATGTTCTATGATCTTTCAGAGCAGCACCCCCTTGAATGTTTACACTTGAAAAAGTGCAAACACCAGCATGACCCTGCTTGTTAGACAAGAAGGCTTCCCAGTTCCCAGAAAGTCCTCTGAACAGGAGCTGCCAAAGCCCACCTGGGCAAAATGGTACCACCAGTGCCTCCATGAGCCTGGGACTTCCATAACCTCCCGGGGAAGACTGGTCAGGACAGCACCTGGCTTTCTCTGTGCACATAGCAATCTAAGAGAGTTCCTTCTTCTCCTACCCTGGGCGCTGTTATTAACTCCAGCTGGGCTGCTATGCATCCTGGGCCATATTAAAGTTTTGCAGAGTGTTCTCAGTACCCAATAAATCAGAGAAGTGGGGGCTCTGGGGACACCAGATGAACAAGGGATGCACGTGGCTGTGGTTCTTTCCTTGGGAGCAAACCAACTTAGTGGAGAAATGGTTCCAAGGGTCCTGGAGAGAGTAAGAACCAAAGGGCCAGGTTTGGGGAGAGGACCAAACTACCTTGGGAAATAGTCATGTGTCACTAAACATGGAGGGGACTCAGAAAAGCACGGTTAGGGAAATCAGTCCTTGTACAACATGGAGGGTGTGTTCATAAACCTCGAGAACCAAGGGAGCACATGGACTCCCCTTGCAGCCACATGATACTGCAAACAAAAGATATTGACAGCTCTTTTCTAGGTAGGGCTGTACTCTGAGTGATGTATGCAGTAGATACAGCCAGGGACATTATCAAATACCTCATCTTGCTCATAGTTCTATGCTGTGTTTTTAAAAGACCAGTAAAGTAGTTGTGTTTATGACAGTGTCACTAAAATATGGGGCTGACATCCCCTGGTTTGCAGAGAGCAATCTTGGCATCCTCACTTGATGGTCTTTGTGTTCTTATAAAGACACTAATCTCATCCTGGGTGCCCTATCCTCAGTACCTTACCTAATCACTTCTGTATCAGTGACATCACTGGGACAAAAGACCTGACCAAAGCAATGTCACTTTTCGGGTTTCAGGTGGGAAAGTCAATGACGGGAGTAAAGGTAGCTGGTCACACAGTGCCTACAGTCAGGAAACAGGAAGCAATGAATGCCGGTGCTCAGCACATTCAGTCCAGGACCTCAGCCCGTGGCATGGCACCACTCACCTCAGCCCAACCTAGACATTACTGCCTCCCAGAGATACCCAAAGATCTGTTTCCATGGTGACTCTAAATCCCATCAAGTTGGCAATGAAGATTAACCAAAGCTTCAACTATCTATATCTGTAACCCACTGAAGGGTTAGGGGTCCAGTATATGCTTTGGTGAGGCAAAAGCATGCCATCCTGAAGCATTCTTTTAGCAGGTAATGAGCATCTTTGACATGCAGATATTGTGGACCCTTGGGAATGGCATGCCCAGGAGCAACTGTATGGGAGGATCATGCCATAGACCTTCAGCTCAGGCTGTCTCTGTCTCTGGCAGTGCTCATCCACCTGTGGGAAGGGGCTCCAGTCGAGAGTGGTGCAGTGCATGCACAAGGTCACTGGACGCCATGGCAGTGAGTGCCCGACTCTCTCAAAGCCAGCAGCCTACAGGCAGTGCCACCAGGAGGTGTGCAATGAGAAGATCAATGTGAACACCATCACCTCTCCTCGCCTTGGTGAGTACCTCCCCTGACCCTGGTTTCTGGGTGTGACTGTTCCCCTGTGGTAAGCCAGGAAGCCATCTTCTCTGAGCACTGAAGGGGCTGACATTTGCTAGGGCTGAAGAAGGTTCAGAGGTATTTGACCATCCCAGTCACCCTTCTGCCAACACAGGTTGATGTCCTCCATCCTGCACCAGTGTGTGAGGTGGGTGAAGAGCCATGCTTTGTAGGGTTATGGGGTCCCACATCCGCTCTGCCACAGAGCATGGCCACTGGGGAGGCAGGACCAGGGTAGTTATCCACACTTCCCCCACGCTGACGCCAGATAGGTGTTGGGCCATAGGGAAGCCCTGCTCCAGGGTGGGGAAGTGCAGTCTGAGGTGCAGGACAGCCAGAGCTGGTTCAGGGGGTCCCTGGCTGGAGCCATCTGGTTCTCAGGTTCTTGGACACCCAGCCAAGGAAGAATGGGTGCTCTGGCTGGTCCCTCAGGGAGAGTCCTTGGCTTGTCGGTGGCTGTTGGCTTGGGCTTGGTGGCAGCCATGGCTGGGAGCACAAAGAGGTCTTCTACAAGAGGTTAGACAGCAGCCCTGTAGGTGAAGGCCTTCCTCATGGCTCCCCACGGCGGATCCCAATGAAAAGAGACAGTCTGTGGTTCCAAATCATTTATGGTCATGGTAGAAAGTGGATGAGTAAAGCCATATCCCACTTCTCAGGGTGGGCCTGAAATTAAATACCTTTTGCAGGGAGGAATGTCTGGGAAGGAAAGCTTATTGGCTAAGCCCCCCCAGGCTTTTAGGTACCTCAGTAAAATGGAGATCTGTCTTGAGTCTATGTGACCACAGGTCACGTCCTCTACAAGTGGAGGGGCTTGGGGAGTTGCCCGTATGTGACTGATGCTCACAAATCTATGGGGGGCTGCAGCTAGTGATGGGGGATGCAGGGGCCTGGTGCCTAGGAACAGGTGAAGCACCTACCATCCCTTCCAGGTTTCCAGGGTTTCAAGCCTTAGCTCAACCGGAAACCAGGCTACCTTTCACGGTCCCACAATGCTTCTTTCTAGAAAGATCCTGTAGGGTTCTTCTGTGCCATGATGGGTCTGCACACAGGCAGGGTGGAAAGGTTTTTGTTTTTGTTTTTGTTTTTGTTTTGTTTGTTGGTTTTTCAAGACAGGGTTTCTCTGTGTAGCCCTGGCTGTCCTGGAACTCACTCTATAGGCCAGACTGGCCTCGAACTCAGAAATCCACCTGCCTCTGCCTCCCAAGTGCTGGGATTAAAGGTGTGCACCACCACTGCCTGGCTACATTTGTTTTTGTAAGCAGTTTGACTCTTGGTGCTCGGAACAAGACTGCTTATGTATCCACAGTCCAGTGAGTGATTGGGATAAACCGAGGAACATCTAATACATTGACAAATACCTTTCAAAAGAAACTTAAGGAAAGGGTTATTTTGGCTTTGCTTTAAGGGTGTAGTCCATATCATAGGGAAGTCATGGTGGACTGTCAATGAGATCGGTGGTCATGCTGTGTCCACAGTCAGGAGGCAGAGAGAGATGCGTGCTGGTTCTCCACTTGCTTTCTCCTTTTTATTCATGTCAGGCCCCCAGGCATGGAATGGTACCACCCACTTTCAGGATGAGTCTTCCAACCACAGTTAACCCACTCCAGATAACTCCTGACTGACTGGCATGCTGAGAGGCTTGTCTCCCAAGTGAACCAAGCTCCTGTTAGGTTAACAATATTCACCTCACTGGGCAGTGGTGGCGCACACCTTTAATCCCAGCACTTGGGAGGCAGAGGCAGGCAGATTTATGAGTTCGAGGCCAGCCTGGTCTACAGAGTGAGTTCCAGGACAGCCAGGGCTAAACAGAGAAACCCTGTCTTGAAAAACCAAAACCAAACCAAAACAAAACAAACAAACAACAACAAAAAAAAAACCCAATATTCACCTCCATACTACTAGGAGCTCCTGACCTGCCAGGAAGGATGTTAAGCAGCTTCCATCTGAGCTCATAGAGGTGACACCCATGTCTGTTGCCAGCATAAGTCTGCTTAGTATCTTTCCAGGGTCCGCCTATGTATGGGTCATTCTCTCTAAAGTACTAAGAGCCTGAGGGAAATGCGAGCCTCATGTTTATCCTTCCATTTGGCGCTTTTGTGGATTCTTTTTTTCATGTCCTCGGTTCCATGGCAGCATGTTTTATAAATGCCGACAGAAGCTGTACTGTCCATCACAGACCAGTTCCTCCAGGCTCAGGAGCAAGTTGTCTAGTGCCTCTTACTCTGAAAAGGCAACAAGAGTATCTCAGTCAGGGGACTGGGTTGGCTGCAGAGACAGATCCATAGGAGAAACATCCCATTCAGATAGCCCTAGTGGTCCATAAGTTTATTCAAGGCTAATGTGTCCTTGAAGGTAATGGGTCACTTCTGTGTATTTAGCCATGGCTTTAACCTGTGTTCTTTCCATGGTCCCCTTAGCCGCTCTGACTTACAAATGCACCCGGGACCAGTGGACGGTGTACTGCCGGGTCATCCGAGAGAAGAACCTCTGCCAGGATATGCGATGGTACCAGCGCTGCTGCCAGACCTGTAGGGACTTCTATGAAAATAAGATGCGCCAGCCGCCCTCTCCACCAAGCTCGTGACAGACAGCATAGTGCTTGCTCAGTGCTCTGACTCAAGGTCTGAGGCGTGGCAGTTAGTGGAGAGCCCTCACCCTACCCAAAGCACACCAGCCCTGCAGCCAGGACCCCCAAAGCACTCCTCTGCTCCCACAATAAGGCTGCCTCAAGAATCCAGTTGCCTAGAGCTAGAGAGTGGACTTGACATTGCCATTAGTCCTTTGAACGTAATATATTAACAGCTACTGGATGGCTTTCTAAGGAAAAACTACACAAGAGTCATAAAATAATTTTAATTTCCAAGCTCCTATGTACCTCAAAGGGGGATACCTCTGGCAGATAAAAATTATACACACACACACAAACACACACACACACACACACACAGAGAGAGAGAGAGAGAGAGAGAGAGAGAGAGAGAGAGCATTTAGTGCTTCTGTTCTGGCTTTCTGTTGACATTTTAATTCCTCGGGCTTGATATAGCTTTGTGGAAATGAGATACCACATTAGAAGAGGCTCTATCCTGAAAGTCAGCAATGCCCTGATCAACCAGCCTCTGCTAATGGCTTCTCTGGAAGAGGGATGAGCTGCCTTCCTATGAACACAAGAATCAAGACTTGGTCTCTGCCCACCTAAAAACACATAGACTCAAAATCCTTAGAAATTGCCTTAGAAATCTTGTCCCTGAGAGTTTAAATCTGAATAGACCAACAAGAAATCCAGTGCCATACAGTTCTGCATACCTCCTGTGTGGGAGAACTTCCCAGAGAGCTGGATTTGGGAAGGTATCTGCTTTTCAGAGCTTAGCTGTGTATCCCACAGGGAGAGAGGGGAGCCTTTCTTCAAGGTGCTATGAGATGGGGCATGCATGCATGGTCCATGGGGTTGCTTCCTGACATAAAGGTGCCTTCAGCTTCCTCAGGGATGTGCCAGCTCCCAGTCTGTCTCCAGGCTCATCCACTCTGGCCTGCACTCCATAAGGCTTTATACCTTATATACATGCTACAACTTGGCAAAGTAGCTTTCCATTGACATTGGCCTTTCCTCTGAAGTTAGGATGACGTTTGGGACATCTGAGGACACACATCAGTCCTGGGTTCTGCAGCATAAGGCTTAACTTCAGTATCTGGACACAAGGAAGATGTGCCAGGACTTGTGGAGGTACACCACGTGGCTGAAATTGAAATCCATCAAGCCTTCTTCTAGCCAATATGTCACGGTTAGAACCTTCGTTGTTTGTGGCATGGAAAGATGGAGAAGGTCCTCTCTTCCATTCCCATGCTGTCACCCTTGCCACAGAACTTTCCCATCTCCAGAAGGTCAGAGAAGTGCCAGACTGACCTCTCCGAGGGCAGACCAGCTGATAGACTCGCGGCTTCCGTGGGAAGCTGCTTTGTTCCACTTGTCGGAGGGTTTTCATGGGTGCTTATGAACTACCTTGAGAGGCCCATCTTCTCCTGGTGTTAGATGGAAACTCTCACTTGGGCCAGTTTCCATGGGATCATCTCCAAGTGCTTCTTGATTTTTTTTTTTTTTTTTTTTACTGGTGCTGTTTCTATTTTTGTTGTGGGTTTTGTTCTGTTTTGATTTTTACTAGCCCATCCCATAGACGTGGTCAGGGTGGCAGGGATTTTGTTTGGTTCCACTTGAACTGAGAAAGGAGTGTTGAGAAGACTCCTCAGGTGCTCTGAGAGTGTCAGGATGAAGTAATGCACTGGTTGTCACCCCAGTGTTGTGCTAGACACTGCCCCCAGCTCAGGCCTGGTCACCAGCACACTCCCCAGGCTATTTTGAAAACCCACAAATTCCAGGGAGCTTCAGAGGCAGAGGGGAAGGTGCTGTCAATTTTCCCTTTGCCCAGCAGCTTCTGTTAGTTTACGCAAAGACATTCATATTTTAGAGCTAGAGATCAATGAGAACGCCAGCATAGCCAGCTCAAGAGGCCACACAATCTTCCTTGTGGATCTGCAGAGACAAATGGAGACAGAGCAAGTCCCCATAGGTGTGTGTGCACTGTTCCTGGTGCCTCTGATGCCCCCCACCCCCAGCCATCTGTCCCCTGAAGGAGCCCCACACCATAAACGTTAAGCCCCTCACACGTGTGCTATCTGAGCAAACGCTAGCATCGTCACTTTGAACTCCACCACGATTTCATTCTGCCATCAAAGCTCTGGGGTCACAACGGTGATGCCTCTGTATTAACCCCACACTGTCACTCAAGTACTGTACCCTCGTGGTCCCACAGATGTGTCCGTAGCGTGTCTCAGTCTTATGGTGCTATTCACACTGGTGCAAGACAAACCACTCGCCACTGTCTGCGGCTTGATCACTCAGAACACAGAAGAGGAGCTGTGGTGGTGACCTCTAACCTCTGCTCTTTTGCCATTTTAAAGTCAAATGTATATAGTTCCCACTAGTTAACTTACACTCAGTACTGTATCTGTGGGTTCTGTTTTGTGTTGTTTTACTTTGGGGTGCTGGTTATGAAAGAACACAGAAGAATAGATGACAAACATTGGATGCCGTTAGACATAAAAAACTCATCATTTCGTTGGGAGCAAGTTGAACATGTGTAATAAAATGTTTTTTCCATAACGGTGTTAAGATCTCTGGATAGAAAGTTGAAGACAAAAGCCAGTCCTCAGGGGCTGATGGAGGGGGTGGTGTCCTTCCCTGCTGTGGCAGTAGCCTGGTGCTTCTGAGACATGGTTTTGGGGAAGAGATCACTAGTAAATGCAGTGCTGGCAGAGGCCTGCTTCTCCCCAAGGAGACGCTAATAAATTCTTCAGTCCCTGGCCTTTTCCTTGACTGCGGATGCCAAGGTCTGGCGGTGCCAATGAGAAACAATTCCCTCACTAGGCTGCTGAATAACAGTATGGTAGGCAACCCTAGAGCACAAAGCCTTGGCACACCATACATGCCTTCTTCCCTAACAACCCGAGGGCAGGGACACAGCAGATGCACTGTGTCTTTACAACTGGGGCTGCCACTCACTCGGAGCCCATCTGGATCTGCTTGGGGCAATGACATCACAGGTGGAGTGAGAGAGGGACATTTCCTCTCAGTGGAGAGAAAGACCCCACACCCATTAAGGTCAAAAAAGCATCCAAAATTTGCATCAAATAAAGACAATTTGCTTACCAAAAGAACTTCCAAAATTCTCCCTTCCCCCAACCCCTCAACCCCGGTTTTAACATCTACCAATCCAATTTTCATAGCTATTGTAAATGCCTGAGGCAGGTAACTTTATAAAGAAAGTTTCAGGTTGGCCCATGGTTCAAAGGATCTAAGGTGAAGAGATTACGATACTGGCTTTGCTGCTGGCCAAGTCCAGAGGCAGCACAGAGCATCACCTGCCGAAACACAAAGTGTACGTGTGGGAAGATTCCTCTGGCCTTGTTCCCACTTCTCCTGAAGCTGCCAGGATATAGTGAGGGTGGCTTTGCCCCAGGACTTTATCTAATCCTGATCACCTCCCAAAGGCCCTAACGCCCAGAACACCACAGTCACACTAAGTCCCTACCTCTTAAAGCTTTTTGACTTGGAGGTTGGACTGACTTATGCACGAGTTCGGGGACCAACCGGTTTTAAACGTAGCTCCAAAACATCCGTAGTTAGTGTTCGCACTCAGAACCATCTCTCCCCTGCCCCTAGCACTTGGGGAAACTTCCTTCTTCCTCAGAGCCTCCTGATGGAGGAGGGAGGCAAAAATGGAACGATTATTTAAACACTGGGTAAGGTAGCCTCAGTGTTACCCGGTGTGTTGGAAGGAGCTGTCATGGTCACCCATTGGTGAGTATTTAGAAGAACAGTCCAGAACACACAAGACCAGAAGGCCTCCTGGGGTCCTACAGCCCTGCTGTGCAGACCAGCCTAGAGACCACACAACAGGAAAGGCACAAGCTACTGGGACTTCAAGGAAGAAGTGAGGACTGTCGGGGAGCTGGTTAATCTTTCAGACATTGACTACCCAGGACGGTGGTGCTTGCTCGCACGCTCCCTCCACCTCTCCCTCCCTCATTCTGCCAAACACACCAGTGAAAGCGCCCCCCCTCCTTTTTCCCCACTAGGAAAATCTGTCTGCCCCTGGGTCCTACTTCAGTCTGAGAGTGAAGCAGTGTTCAGTGTCCTCCAAGGCGACACCACACTAAATTCTCCCCTCTGCTCTTGTCTCCTCACTGCCCTGCAGCCTGCTCCCTGGTTTTCACGCCTTGTTCTGCCCTGACATTGGTTTTGATGGGTCATCAATGACTTTCCAGTGTCAGGTCACTTAGACCAACTAAAGACCTCTCCAGCTCCTAGCAAAACCTCCTCTTTACTAATCACCACCCCCAGCTTCTGCTCGCACCCCGTCCCTGACCTTCCCATGAGCTCTCTCAGTGATGATGTAGCCTAGGCTCAGCTCTATACCTGCCTTTCACCGAGATCCAAGGCTTTAAAAGCTTACAGTAGCTCTCCCAGAGAGAGCATCCTTAGTCCTGGAAACTCCCAGACTCACACACAACTCCCCAAAGATGTGGTTAGTCTCACAGGAAGCTCCAGACCTGTGGTGTGCCAGTACCAGGAGAAAGAAGAAATTCGTTTCATCCACCCCGTAGTGACAGGGCTCCCACTGATCGGAGGGTACCCACCCACATTCTGAAGACCGTCTGCTCGGTTGTCTGATTCTGATGTCTGTGTGAAACATTCAGACCCAGCCAGACATGCTTTAACAGCCAGCTAGGAATCTTCTGGCCAGGTAAAGTGGCGTGTTATCAGTCACCACACATCATGACATGTTCTGCCCCCGGAGTCTCATCCAATCTCCTCATCTGGTTCAGACTCTAGCTCCAAGACTGAATCATCTCAGGCACATGCAGATGTGGCTCCTCCTCAGTGGTCCGAGGTACAAGTCTTAAGCAGTTTCTCTGTACCTATGAATACCCAAGAGAAAGAGGTGGGGCAGGCAAAAGATGAGTGCTACAGCAGTAGGGAGAGAGAAGCACCCCACCGTCCCTGCATAGCAGCTCTGAGGGTTCCTCTGGGCATGCGTGGTCAGCTCCACTAGGCTTAGTCCTGTTACTGAAGTGTTGATCCTGCGAGGGTGACCCTAGTACCCAGAGGACTCTCCCTGCACATGAACCAGGCCCTTCCTTGCTCATGCTAGGCAAGCACTCTACCTCTGAGCAACATCATCAGCCCAAGGCTCTTCTTTTTAAAACTTCAGGACAGGTTGCCCTTGAACTCACTCTACCCCAGGCAGACTTTGATTTTGTAATCCACCCCTTCTGCCTCAGCCTCCTGAGGAGCTAGGATGACAGAAGCCCGCGTCACCACATTTAGCTTTGTTGTTCACTCTTGACATTGGAAGCAGGACACAGCATGGTGTGGTACTCTATCCCATAGTGTCGGAGGCCTTTGCTCTACTGTTGTGATGGGTGTCTGGCTCCACCTGGCTCCCTTTCTGCTCTGGGGAGAGAGTGCATGTTTCTTACTGTAGCCTCCCATATACCTGCTGCCTTCCTGGATGCTGTTACCTGCCCCTCCTGAGTGTGAACTATTTGGCTCTAATAGAGGTGAGAAAGTGCACAGTCAGTGGCCATTCTCCTAGTAAGTAAATCATGTTGTTGTGCCCTAACCAAGATCCCACACCTGGCAGAGCCATTCACCTGGGGCTAATTCTTGGTCAAAGCTTTGGAAGTCCTGGCCTAGGGCAATGTTTTAATGGGCAAAGGCACTTACTACTAAGACCAGTAACCTGAGTTCCATCCTGATATCCACCCCACAGAGACAGAGAGCCGATTCCACAAAGCTGTCCTCTAGAGGTCCACGTGTCATAACACGTACATGATATGTTGTGACGTGTCCACGCACACATACTTCCCACATGCATAAATAAATATAATTTTACAAGTTGTGAAAGTCTGCTGTCAGCAGACAGGATTCTAAAATGTTTAAGGCCAAGACATCCATTACTTGGGAATATGTTGGAGATGCTATCTCCTGTTTCATTCTTTACATCTTTAAGCAGCACACTAAAATATGCCATTCTTGGGGCCAGTTTGGATAGCTCAGTGAGAGAGCATGTATAAGGTCCTACATGCTATACTCAGCTCCAAAAATCATACAATAAACTGGCATTCTTACTAGGTTAAATGTCACAATTGACTCGTGCCTGGGGAGAGGAGGACAGTTTTGTGGGCTTCCCCTGGCCGCCCCACTATAATGGTTCTTTATGGCCCAGGCCCATCCATTCTAATTCTGTTTTCACACTCATGGCAGGTGATCGTTGGTGGCTTCATGGACCCACAAACCACTTTGAAACAAAATGGTTCTGAACCAGGACTACATATTATTTTACTTTTAAAGGGGAGACTTTGGGGTCACACTGGCTCCTGGCTACAACCTGGATCCAGTGGGCAGCAATAATCTAGATGTCTAGCACATTTCCTTACACAAGTAAAGGCTGAAGATTCCTCTAGGGGAAAGATTGGAACAGACGGCTTTCTGAGCTTTCTCCCTGAGACCCAGCTTTGCCTTCAGTCCGTGGACTCTGAGAATGAAATCTGGCTGAGGGTGGAAATCAGAGAATGTGTTAAAACTTTTAAGAGAATGGTTGTTCTTGTGATCATCCGCCCCTGTTATTTAGTGTATAGACTGAGTCAGATCCTTGTCATACCACACCTACCCTGCCCTCTTCGAGGGTTCTATTAGCTGTCTGTTTCTCCATAGGTAATGACCTTTTCCTGCCACTACTCATTTTAATAATTACACCTCCCAGTTTCTGACTATTAAGAACTGCTATATAAGCATGAGAGAGAAATGGTACACTGCCAAGAGATGCCACCAGTTTCTGTCTCCAGGTGTTTCTATCTGGTCGGCTTCTCTGTGTCTCCGCCATCACTAGACGTAGAGTCACAGGCTCCTTGCTGTAGTCCTGCTGTAGCTTTCTGTCTTAGTCACCTTGGGATGGATGATGTACAATACACAAAGCAGAAGTTTACTGCCCACAGTCCCGGGCAGCGGGAAGGAAGGTTCAAGTTCCCATTGTCAGCTGAGGGGTTCTCTGCTCCACAGAGAGTGGCTTCTTGCTTCGCATAAGAGAAGGATAAATCCAGCTCTCTTAGACCTCTTTGTTAAAGATCCATGAACCTTGTTCCTGAAGGCCTCACCTTCATGGTTGAATCTTCTCCCAGAGACCCTATCCCCTAGTCCCACTAAGCATTAATTTTCAATACATGAAATTTGACTGAATGCAAACACATAGAATTTCATGACCCTCTGCACCTTTATCTCTGGTCCCTTAAGACATTCTCCATATCACAGCCAGGGTATATTTGAAGGAGAGAAAATTAAAAGGAAATTATAAAGCAAAGTACAGAGCATCCCCCTGGCTAACCTCCTCTACTAGCTTACCCTGGTCCCTCTCCTGCCTCCCTCTGCTCTCTCCCTGTGCTTCCCCTACACAGCACCAGACATGCTCCACTGTGCCCTGCAATCCCTTCACTCTCTCTCTGCCTCGGAGCCCGTGTAGGTGTTGTACCCACTGTTTGCAATGTTCCTACCCACCCTTGCAGTGTTCCCCAGGCTTTATACAGCTGCATCTGGTATATCGCAAATCAAGTGTAACCCTTCAAAGGAACATTCCCTAAGCAATCCCCCTAATAAATCCCCCTTTTATAAAAAGATAGGAGAGACCAGAGATATGTTTGGTGGAACAGTGGTATGTTGTGGGGGAAGGGGGTGTCTCTGCAGGTCCATGCTGAGGCATTCCCTCCCCCTGAGGTACCAGCCATAAGATAACAATAACAATGACAATGATGACGAAGATGAAGATGACGATAATAGGATAGTATAGAGTTTATTCAGGGCATGGGGAAAGGAATAGAGGGAATAGAGACAGAGAAAGGTATGGAGGGGCTGACCGTGAGCAGCACATGGATAGAGAGGGGTGAGGGGAATGGGGAGAGAGAGGGAAGAAAGTTAGGGAGCAAAGAGAGCAAGAGAGCAAGAGAGGACAAGGCAAGCAGCCTCTTTGGTAGCGAGTCAGGCACACCTGGCTATTGCCAGGTAACTGTGGTGCAGAGCCTAGACTAAATGCCAACAGTGGCTTCCCAAGGATGACAGCCACCCTCTTCAGCACCTGTTGGAAATTCTAGGGGCTGTGTGCTGCTTACCTCCCACTGGAAGGGCAGAAACAAGGGGAGAAACCAGGGGAGAAACCATGTCTGTCTTTATGACACTGGGTCCCCAGTATGCAGCATAAGTGTATATTAAATAAATACACCTGCCCTCTGCTAATTCCAGTGTCTATTTACATCACTTGAAGATAAATTAAAGAATGTACCAGAAGATGTTCGTATGAGGGTAATGAAAAATGCACTCTAAATTTGGTGGGGGTTTCTGGGGGGGTTGGTTTGGTTTTATTTTGTGTTTGTTTTTGTTTGGGCTTACACTTCAAGTGTTAACAAATACTCGGACGACCAGCTTTAAAGTCAGTAAAGAAAAAAAGATGTTTGCCATTTTTCCAGTTCTCTTCCATGTTAGCCTCCCTTTGACAACGCAGACAGGTGTTTTCAAATGGTCACTGTGGCCATCCACATTTTCTCTCCTCATCGTGGTATCTATGGGTCAGGAGAACAAGTCTGAAACCTGGTGAGTCAAGGAATCCAAATGGCTTGGTAAGGGTCGTGGCAAGACTAACCACCATCAGTTGTTTCAAAGATAAAAGCTAAACAGGCTTATAGCTCACAGTGCTGTCAGTGTTAGCATTTCATCTAAGCTCCGCCCCACAGCTACCCAGAGCCAGGTGTGCCTGACTCCCTATAAAAGGAGCTGCTTGCCCCATCCTCTTGCTCTTGCCTTCTTGCTCCAGCTCTGTCCTCTCATCCCTTCCCCCTCTCCCCCATTCTTCCCCCCTCTCCCTCTCTCTCTCTCTCTGTCTCTACTACCCTCTCAACTCTCCTCTTCATGGCCGGAATAAACTCTATTCTATACTGTACCTTCTATTCTATTATTCCATTCCATTCCATTCCATTCCATTCCATTCTATTCTATTCTATTCTATTCTATTCTATTCTATTCTATACCTTTGTGGCTGGTCCTTCAGGGGGAAGGGATGCCTCGGTATGGACCCATGGAGGCACTCCCTTCCCCCACACCTTACTGCACCTCCACCAAACATGTTCTTTTTCTTCCTTATCTTTTATAAAACACAATAGTCAGGACAAGCCATGTAAGTGGCCAGGGCCCTGTGTAACATAGAGCCCACAGTGGAATTCCTTAGAAGCAAGTTTATGCTCACTCCCTGGGTATATGCTCTCCTGCCCCTCCAAGCCCTTCTCTGAAAAACAGCTCTTTCTGGAGCCTAGGCAGTCTCAACACTTCAAGGGAGGCATTCAAAGCAGGACCAAGAAGTTAAACTGGATTTCCTTTGGAACAGACTATCAGCTCAGGACTCAGGGACCCATCCCATTCAAGGGATGATGTCGAGGGCCCAATGAAGCAGACTGCATAAGCCAGTGTGGGACTCCTTTCTGGCAAAGCCACCAGGTTAAGTGTCAGTCCAGCCACAAGCCTCTGCTGTGTACACACAGCCCAGCACTTCACACAGCTCTGCAGCTCACCTTATGCAGGCTTCAGGAAGGCCAGGGTACCCTGACTCATTTTCCCACAAGTTCCTTCTCACTACCCTCACCCCATTCTCTCTCAAGTGCTTGCTAGTTGCTCCCTTTCTGTCCCTTCCTGTGCCTTGTTACTCCCTCTCTCCCCATTATCTCTCCTTTCTTCCCATTCCTCTCCAAGTCAGAGAATCACACACCCTTGAGTCAGCTCCATCGAGATGCAAACCCATCCACTAAGGACCCGTCCACTAAGGACCTGTCCACTAAGGACCTGTCCACTAAGGATCCATCCACTAAGGACCCATCCACTAAGGACCTGTCCACTAAGGACCTGTCCACTAAGGATCTGTCCACTAAGGATCCGTCCACTAAGGACCCATCCACTAAGGACCCATCTACTAAGGACCCATCCACTAAGGACCCATCCATTAAGGACCTGTCCACTAAGGACCTGTCCACTAAGGACCCATCCACTAAGGACCCATCCACTAAGGACCCATCCACTAAGGACCCATTCACTAAGGACCTGTCCACTAAGAACCTGTCCACTAAGGACCCATCCACTAAGGACCCATTCACTAAGGACCTGTCCACTAAGGACCTGTCCATTAAGGACCTGTCCACTAAGGACCCGTCCACTAAGGACCCATTCACTAAGGACCTGTCTACTAAGGACCCGTCCACTAAGGACCCATTCACTAAGGACCTGTCCACTAAGGACCCGTCCACTAAGGACCCATTCACTAAGGACCCGTCCACTAAGG
>NW_022196904.1:57366920-57406078 GCF_008632895.1 Mastomys coucha
ACTAAGGACCCATCCACTAAGGACCCATCCACTAAGGACCTGTCCACTAAGGACCCATCCACTAAGGATCCGTCCACTAAAGATCCGTCCACTAAGGACCCATTCACTAAGGACCCATTCACTAAGGACCCGTCCACTAAGGACCTGTCCACTAAGGACCTGTCCACTAAGGATCCGTCCACTAAGGATCCGTCCACTAAGGACCCATCCACTAAGGACCCATCCACTGGTCCCCAGGAAGTGGGGCCGCTCCAGGAGCTGTGTTCCTCCATGCCTTTACAATGCCAAGACACCTTTTTTAAAAATGCTTAAGCTGTTCACCCAGGACCTTTGCAAATGCACACTGGTCTTTAGAAGTTTTAGTCTGAGCACTCACTTCCAGCTTACTGCTGTGTATGCCAATCACATGGTCAACTAAGGATGTATCTCCTGCAATTGGCTTTTTTTGCCACTGAGGTTAGTTTTAACATGCCAGCTGATAGTTATAAAAACAGCAATCCTGGAAGTCCTGTCCAAGGACCATTATGTATTAACACATCCTTAACATAGAACATTGCAAAGTCAACATATGATTATAACTGTTGACCTATCAAATACTGACAGGCTTTGAAAGCTCAGTGGAAACCAAATGCCATTTTATTAGATGAACTCAGAAAAGGGAAGAGTACGTAGAAGTGGTGATATTACAATGGAATTGCTTTAATGTGTTAATGGTCTTTGCTAATATTTTCTTTTGCAAAGCAAACAGATCATATACCCACATGTATTACATCATGAATTTACAACTGAGTTCTGTACATATACCTCCATGCACACATACACATACACAATGCAAAGTACCCCATAACTGACGTGGAATAATCTACTGTGACCTACCTAATGGCCCTGGGACAATTTTAACAGGGTCTCCGCTTCAACTGAAGCAATAATCACATGTGCGATAATCACATGCTCAATTAAGGCAAGAGCTCCCAAGAGAGCTGCAACACCCATATGAAGATACAAGTTATGGTATATGAAATTCATTGCCACTATGACTCATATTTTAACTATCCATTTTACAATGCAAATCAATAAACTTTTATTGAGCAGTGTAATAGGTGCAGGGTGGAGGGACAAAAGATGGATAATGCCCAGCCCCCATCCTGGGACAGATAGTCATAACAATATGTTTATTGTACCCTTCTTCTGGCAAGGAAGACGTTCTGCCCAAATGTGGAAAAATATTTAAGTCTGCTCAAAACTAATAGGATGGTTGGCTCTGAGCTCAGGATAAACAAACCTTTGCCCACGGAGAAATCAGATCTGCTGCCCTTCTGATCTGACTCGCCAAAGCCAATTTCTCTGAGTTAGACTGCCTCCCTCACAAATGGCCTCAGATGAACTCTGTACCTCTGACATCGCACCACACCATGATGCTGTCTGTGCTTCACAGACACAGTGACCACAAGGCTCAGTGAAGAGCCCGCCTGGTCTTTCTCTGAAGATCTACCTAGAGGTCGTGATAGATAGACACCGCCTGTCTGCACACAGCCAGGTGCACATGTGGGCTTGGCTTTCATGTGGCTATTTTGGGGTGTTCAAAGAGATAAAGGGGAATGCACATTTTAAAAGAATGGGAAATCATGGAAAAGATCAAGGAGAGAAGAAAGAAAGATCTAAAAAGAAAAGTCAGAATTGACAAGCAAAGTTAGTAAAACGCAAAAGTCAAAACAGCAGATGAAATCCAGAGCTAAAGGAGTCAAACGGAGGATTCGCGGAGTGAAAGATAATACTGAAGAACTTTACCCAGAAGAGAGCACAGAGGGACAGGAATTTTCACAAAAATGAAAACACAGATAAGAAAGAGCAAAGATAGTTTGAAAGTTGTTAACTTCTCTCTAACAGTTGCTCCCAGAGGCTGGAATAAAGGAAATGGCAGAGAAAAGATGCCCAAAGACCCACCGGCCAAAGCAGCCTCCTCACATCAAAAGGCACAGCTCCAGGCAGCTCCTGGGGTTGAGGGGTGGGATGCGGAGGGGGAGGCGGCCAATCCTGCAGGGAAGTCTGAAGCTGAGTGTACTGCTAAACCCTATTCAAACTGTGTCCCATTCCTGCATAGGCTAATCTATGATTAAGCTTAATTTTAAATTAGACACAGTAAGAAAAGAACAATAAAAATAGAATAATTATAATATTCTATCAACCTTAGCATATAATTTTTTTTCCACAGTTGAGGATTTGTTTACTCAAAGAAAGCCCATTTTGGTTCCTCTTTGGCATATCTGAAATGCTAACAACACTATGGCTTTGTTTGGGGGCTGGTAAATAAAACAGAGGAGACCTCCAGACAAGCACATGGACAAACCACAGTCTATCCTAATAACCTGGATGGCTATTAGGTGATTAACTGGCAGATAGCATTTGCAGTCTGGATATACCAGATCAAGGGATGGTTCACATCCTAAGAAAGGCAGAGCAGTGAGGTATTTTATTATGCTCCTTAGAACAAAGCACAGCTTAGAACTTTGAATGGTCTGTTTCTAGAACTTTCCATTTAATATCTTTTGGACTGCAGATCTATTGAATACACAAACACAGATAAAGGGCCATGATGCTACAGGAAAAATAATAAATAAAAGTAGATCCATAGGTTACACATCATAGTGAAACTTCAGATACATGAAGATGGAGAAACATCTTTAAAATGCTGAGAGGAGAGGTTGTCTCTACTTCTCTCTACCTCGCCTACACTCATCCATCCCACGAACCTCTGCGGTGTGGGAACTTCCTCCTTCAGAGCTCTTCGAAAGTTGTCACTTTTACTGAATGTGTCATTGGCCATTTTACACATGTGCATGACATGTTCCGATTATTATCAGCCCACCCTCATCTTCCTCCAGCTCCTCCCCATCTGCCCTTCTCCCTACAAGTTCCTTTCCCACATCCATCCTGTTTTGCTTTGTGACCCTCTGAACTGGACCTGCTGATGTATGCTAGAAGCTGGTGGGCTCACTAGTTAATACATAACAGAAGACAATGGATGCCCCCTCCCCAAGAATCCATCAGTAGCCAATAGTTCAGCAAGGAGGCAGAAGTCCCTACAATCCCCTCCCTGATCTGCCATGCACACTTGTCTACTCCAGTCATATCCGAAATATCAGGGGTAAAAACCTGATTAGGATTAGAGGCAATAAGTATCCAAAAGGAGTTCTGTGCCTCCTGGATATTCAGACAGTTGCTGGTATCTCCTAACTCAGATGTGTTCCAGATTAGTCTTCCCAATCGTCAACATGCCCTCATATTAGGCATAAAGGTGCCCCATAAAGGTGATTCGTAAATGGCTAAGATTGGGCATTGTTTCCTGGCCAGCACGACATTTCCAACCTATCTTAGTTTAATACCAAGCTGTCTATAGCTTGGAATTTCTCTCAAGGAATCTGCCTTGCCAGAGCTAGCAACAGAGGTCAAGCACATTCCTTAGGGCAATAGATAGTTCACAATAGTTAGAAATGTTTTACATACTAGAGAGTAATGAAGGGCTTCCACTCAAGGACATTAGCTAGAAGTGTTAGGTCAGAACCCTAGTCATTGCTTCCAGCAGAACCAGAGAATTAGCATAGGAATACCAAAATAGCCTCAACAGAGAGGGCCCCACTCCTCTTCCGCCTGCTTCACACCTGGCTACCAGACCCTACTGACCTTGGTGTCGCGGGTCACTTACCTATGTGACCTCAGTCTTGCATCCCTTGCTGTAACCCCCGCCTGTCTATGTGACTCTTGTCATCTGCCCTGATTGCTGTATGGTATTTAAGCCTGAATTTCACCTTGTACAAATACATTCGGATTCAACACACCCTTGTGCTGAGTTTGTTTGTCATCTGCTGACTTATTGCCCACCTGACCAGAATTCTCATCCCGTGGCAATTGGGGTCCCCGCATTGAACCCGGTCCATGGCACTGATCCACAATTGTCTGTTGGTAGTCTTGTGTACCGCCCCCCCCAGTGCAGCCATCTACAGCTGCTGTGAGACTCCGATTATAATAACCATCTCACACACAATATGGCATTTCATAGGCTCCTCCCCATATTCCACAGTGTTCCTGACATACATTCATTTCTTAGGCTTTACACCCTGTATGCAGTTCTCAGTGGTCAGCCTATCTCCTCACGCTATGGCTTAAATGTACTTTAATATGTCCCCTAGGGACCACAAGGTGGAACTTTGATCTTCAGTGTAGTGTTGTTGTGGAAGGGTAGATCCACAAGAGGTGGAGCTGAGAGGAGCTGAGGATGAGGGAACACCAGTCTCAGAAGGAACTGGTATAGTTCTCATGGGACCCCAGTTAGCTCTCTCAAGAAAGGGGAATGAGAACAAACTGCTGCCTTCTTGTTTTCTGGCTTCCTGTCTCATCCTGTGATTTCTTTCCCTCGGATGCATTCCTGCCACAATACCATCAACCATATCGCACAGCGTGGAAGAACCTAAGCAGAGCTGAGACAATACTGGTATCGTGATTTTGAATCCTCAACACTGTGAGCTATAGAATTGTCATCCTTAAGTAACCAGTCTTGGATACTTGGTTAACAGTGATAGAAAATGACCAGTCCAATCCATAAGACCATGGACTGTTTTTGATCTCCCTCAGCTTCCCGGGGCAACATAAACCCACTTGTGGTGGACTGGGTGGGTAAGTGAGAGAACCATGCCTTCAGGGACAGATGGCTGGTAGCTTTCATCTATGACAATGTTTAGGAAGCAGACAGAGAGCCCTGGTCTCACTGTCTACAGGTGGGTTGCTTGCATACCTCTGCTATCATATGGATCTGAAACATGGTAGTGTAAGACCCTGATGAGCCTTAGCTTACTGGAGACCCCTTGAGTGAATCACATGGAGCCTGACCTATGCAAAGAACATGAAGATTTTTATTTCAGTGCACTGAGGCTGCCCCTGACCCTCAAGACAAGAGGCGACCCCGCACAACTTGTTCAGTAAGCTTTTATACAATTTTCAGGGCAGCAGCCATTAGACACAATGTGATTGGTAAAACAGTGTGACTTTTTAAACTGATTAGTCTTTAAGGAAAGAGGTGGCAAGGACTTCCCTTGTCTGAAGGTGGGCAAAGGTCCACCCTGTAGAATGTGTCCCCACCTGCAGGTAGTTTCCCTGTGATCTGAGGAATGTTAATTAGCCTTTCCCTTCTGGAGAGTTCCACTACCTTCTTAAAGTTCCTGAGCTTATCTAAGGAAATTCCTGGCCTTCTGGTGTTTTTCTGAGATGTCCCTGATTATTCGGATCTTACAGTAGGCCTTCCATGGCTCTTTCCTCTGGCCCTTCAGCAATGTTGCAGTTTGCCACCAAGGCTGCTACTGAAAGCCCTTCTGGTCTTTGCAGATATCAATGACTTTGCTGTCCAAAGCCTAGAAGTCTTTGGGATATGATAGGATCAAAGATGGTTAAAACCAGCAGGCCTTGGCCCTGATGCAGATGTGGTTTATTGTTTGTTTGGGCTTGTGTAATGTCGCTCTCTGCCTGGCCTATGCTGGGATCATTTCCTGCCATACCACATCATTATGTAGAGCAATACTTTGGATGCAGTGCTTTCAACCACTATGGGCCAAAGAGTCACACAGAATTGTGGGACCGTGAAAGGCAGCCTGTTTTCAGGTTGAGCTAGGTTAAAACCCCAGAGACCCAGCAGATAAACTCTGCAAGGGACAGAAGTTTTCCATGCTCCCAGACACTAGGCTCCTGACTAGACTCAGCTCCATAATTCTGTGGCCATCAATCACATCAGGCAACATTGCAAGCCGCTGGTATTCTGCCTGGACCCCACCCCCACAGTTACCTGGCAACAGCCAGGTAGGCCTGGCCCATATAAAAGGGGATGCTTGCCTCCTCTCTCTCTTACTCTTACTCTTGCCTCTTGCTCCCCGTCTCTCCACATTCCCTTCCCATCTCTCTCCACATGCCGATGGCCAGCCTCTACTTTTCTACTCTCTCCCTCTCTCTCTCTGCCTTTCTCTGTCTCTACTACCTTCTTAGCTCCCCTTCCCTAACCTCAGGCCTGTCCTGAGAAAAGGTGGCATGGTTTCACTCATCACAACTCTCTGCCATAACAACGAATGCTTTAAAACCACAGTCTCTTCTCATTGGGATCCACCATGCTGGAGCAATGGAGCAGGTCTTCCTCCAAAGAGCTGCACCCAATGTCACTCAGGAGGCCACTCTGCATTCCCAGCCATGGTTTCCACCAAGCCACCTGCCCACTGACAGAGCCAAGGGCTCTCCTCTCCAAGGGAACCAGCCGGAGCTCTCCTTTTTTGCAGCATCTAGCAGTCTGCAGTGCCCAAGAGTGAGAACCTGATGTCCCTGGCCCACACAGAGGCCATGTTCTTCCATGGCACCCAGCAGTGTCTGTGGTACCCAAGAGCTGAACTCCAACAGTTCCCCAGGAATCTCAGATTGCACTTCCCCATCCCTGGAGAGGGGTCCTGCAGCTTCTCACAGCCAGATGCTGGCAGCAGCATGGGGTGCCCACAGTCAAACTTCCCAAGTCGGCCTCCATAAGCAGCCCTAGTCCTGCGGTGGGCCAGACTCGGGACCCCATTTTTAACCAACATACAATTTGTTTTTACTTCCATACAAGTGACTTTTTCAGAAGAGTGTAATAATTCCAAAGAGAGCCAGGAAATGGTGGTGCATGCCTTTAATCCCAGCACTTGGGAGGCAGAGGCAGAGGCAGGTGGATTTCTGAGTTCGAGGACAGCCTGGTCTACAGAGTGAGTTCCAAGACAGCCAGGGCTACACAGAGAAACCCTGTCTCAAAAAAACAAAATAAATAAATAAATAAATCTTCCAAAGAGAGGAAAAATTCCCTCCCCTGTGCCCTTGAACACCATCATGACTCCATTGTAATGCGAACAGTCCCCTATGCCACCATCCCAAGCACACCCCTGGCAGATACAAGCCAGCCAGAAGAAGCCCTATACCCAGCTTGGCTAGAATTATCCCAGCAGCTCAACCTGCTCACACCAATGTCCTGCATCATCTATTCCTTCTCAGGGAAACCACAACTCAGGCTCTTGTCCACATTGCTCTCCTGCCCCATCTGATTCTCCATGGAGCCTGGGGTTTCCACACAAAGCTCTGCATCCCTGGAGAAAGTTCCCTGCTTAGGAACGGTCCTCTCTATAGCCATTATCTCCTGTCTTGCATCAACTTCTCTGCTATTGCACTATTCTAAAGCAAGATGCAAAGAAGAGGGTGGTCAAGACCCCCCAAAGGACTCAAGACAGAGCCACAGGCAGACACCCATGCCTGATCGCTGCTCCCACAAGAGAGGAACAGATGGAGCATTAGGTTGTGTCTAAGCAAGTGGTCAGTGGCCAGCTCATACCCATCCACGCTCAGCAACCCATCCTTCTATGCTGTATGCTTCCTCCTCAGTTAGAAAATGAGGCTGATTTTTCCTGGCTCTCCTCTGAAAGGGAAAACACTAATAAATCAAACACCAAAATATTTATGCCTCTTGTCTCATTGTCATGTACACTTCCTGAGGGCTTCAGTACCTCTGTCTCTCCACCCTGGACCCAGATTTGTGTAAGACCATGGTACATATTACTTATCAGGACTCTAATTGCCTTCCAGAGGCCTGAAAGAAAGCTGGCTTGTCAGATGTAAGACCTGAGGCTGATGTGGGGGTAAAGCCATCTAAAAAATATTTAGCCTTAAGTAATTAATCTCCCTGAATGACCCAGAAGCATCCATCACTGTATAGAGTGGGTAAGCCCCCAATCAGCAAGGAATGCTGAAGAGGGTGTGTGGAAGGCATGGGGGTGGGAGTGGCATTCTTTGTCCTTATGTCATCTCTTGGGACCACAGAGCAAGAGCTTGCCATTCATCCATCAAGGAACCCATGAGAACCTCACAGAGGGAACTTGAAGAAGAAAGGATGGACAAGCAGAGGAAAGAAAAGACCGTTCTTAATGGACAGAGCTTACAAGGGATCAGTAGTGGGTCCAAGTTATGGAATAACACAAGTAGTAACTTGTGATACAGAGACCACTATGCTTACCGTTTGGACCCAATGGCTCTCTACAAGGCCTGGTGCAAACTTAAGGCTCCACAGCATTCCTGAATGGATGAATGAGTTCAAGAGGCCACTGTTTGCAAATACCCAGGCCTCTGAATGCCAGACCAATGGCATTCAGGCTAGCTGGGTCCAGGCACAAAAGGACACCTAATTGGACTTTGTTGCTCCTGCAGAGACCAAGGCCAAGTTAGCCAGGGGTGTTTCAGGGCTAAGCTGGATGAGCCGGTTAAGCCTTGCTTTTAAAATAAATAGCTTGTACTGTTTGTGCCCCAAGGACAAAATACAAAATATGCTTCATGGAGCCTGTCTCATTTATTCCTAGCAGCATACATATGCAAAGCATTAGCCAGCAAACTCCCCCACCAGGCTTGTTTGGAGAATAAAGATGCTTGCCAAGGTCACACAGCACATCAGGGGTGACGCTGAAGCAGCAACAACCCACACCCCACAGCCTGAACTGTGTCTCTCTCTGATTGGTTTTCTCTTATTTCAGCCAAGGCCCATGGCTAACCTACCAAACCATGGGCTGCAGCCCTCTCTAACTCTGAATCCTAAGCTAGGCCTTCTCTTCTAGGACATTGGAAATGCTGTCCCTCGCTAGGGATGAGAGCTCATTCACAGCAGTGTGGCTATTTCTGGTGATTGCCATCTTGGGGCTAAGAGGAATGAACCCCAGAAGGGAAAAGGAGATAGCTTGTGTATGCCTAAGAGAAGGCAAAGGACATAGAAGTCAGATGTGGTTGTGGGCCTTGATGTGTTTATAAAAAGATAAAGAGAGAGGGAATATGTTCTATGGATGTGTGGTGAGGTATGGGGGAAGGGGATGTCTCAGCTGGCCCATGCCAAAACATCCCTTTCCCCTGAAGGACCAACCACACGACAGTATAGTATAGAATAGAGTTTATTCAGGGCATGGGGAGGGGAATTGAGAGGGTAGCAGAGGCAGAGAAAGGCAGAGAGAAGGAGAGAGTAGAGAAATAGAGGCTGGCCATAAACATGTTGTCAGAGAGGGAAGGGAATAGGGAAGGGAAAGGGAAGGGAAGAGCAAGAGAACAAGAGAGCAAGAGAGCAAGAGAGCACGGAGGGGGCAGGCAGCCCCTTTTATAGTGAGTCAAGCCTGCCTGGCCATTGCCAGGTAACTGTGGGGAGAAGCATACCTGGCTGTTGCCAGGTAACCGTGGGGTGGATTTTAGACAGAATGCTAACAGGCCTGGCCTTCCCCATGTGAAACGTTGGGTAGTACCATTTCCCAGCTACAGGTGTAAAGTTTCCCTCACTGAGTGGACCTCCTTTTCCTCTAGGCCTCAGTGTCTTTCTGCAAGTCACAGTTTCTCCTGCTGGCACTGGAAAGCAGGCCTCTCTGTCCATTCAACAATTTTGCAATTCATTGAGCTCTTATATTAAGAGAACATCTAGAGAGTTGTTCTAGGTTCTTGTGTTCCAGAACACAGAACTGTCAGAGACATGTGGTTACATCAGAAGCAGTGACAGTCTATTAAGATATACTTCCAAGGAGGATGCTAGCCAGAGCTAAAAAGATTGTTTAGTAGCTCAAAGGGCCCTGCTACACAAAAGGTATGCCTTTATATTCTCATCTGCACAGCATGGGCTTTCTTGCTTGTGTTCATTCCCATGTTGTTGTGCATACAATGTCATGTACTGTATGTCTTATTGACATTCTAAATCTCTACTTACTGGTGTGTATTTTAGTATTGGAATGAGCCACAGGTCACCCTCATATACTATGGAGTGCCTCATTGCTGCTCTGGTGAGATTTGAGTTGCCCTTGGCTAAGGACTCTTCCTCTTTGCCTACTTGTCCCTTTTCATGTTAAGCCCAACCTTTGTTCAGTCTCTCCCAGGAACTCACTCCCTACCCCATTCTTCATCTGCTTCCCGAGATGCCAGGCACTATCCAGGTTACCATCTGTGTTGTAACTTCTACAGGAAACGGAGGAACACATGGGTAAATAGACATGAGCTTACAGTCTGCCTGCCGCTTTTGTCCCAAAGGCTCTGTGTAATGTCCTTCAGGAAGACCATTAATCATAGCCAGAAAGACTGAATTCCAGATGTGGGTCTCATAGCTTCAGGTTTTTTCAAAGACCTACTTTTAATGATGGTTCTTCCAGTTCAGTCATGTCAGGATAGCAGCAGCAGTGGCATGCCCTACCAGGAAAAGCCAGCCCTCAGCAGGCAAAAGTCACCAGGAGGGATTAGGATGAGCAGGGACACCAGGAGAAGTTCTCAGCTGTGCCTCTCACAACAGATGGAAGATCAGCACAAAGACGCTCAACCAAGAAGTGTTACAAAGCAAGCAAGCTCCTCTCACAGTCCACTGAGTCCTATTTACACTCCCTTCAAACATCGTGTGTCCTCCAGGGCTCTTGCCTCATCACATGTCTTGCCTCAGCCTGTGAGTCTGTGTTAGCAAAACTCCACATGACTCTATCTGGCTTCTTGCAAAAGAGACTCTCCTAGCTGCTCATGACACAGTCTTCTCCTGGACGCAGTGGGATCAAGATGTAGAATACTCAGCTCCTTCTCCAGCGCCATTCCTGCCTAGATCTTGCCATGCTTTTACCATGATGATAACAGACTGAATCTCTGACACAATAAGCCAGCCCTAATGAAATATTGTCCTTTATAAGAGCTGCCTTGGTCATGGTTTCTCTTCACGGCAATGGAAACCCTAACTAAGACAGTGCCAGTGTAGAATGACCTGCTATCTGTTCAATAGGATTTTATGGTAGGGGAACACCATAAGGGTCTGCCAGCTATGACCAGTCAGCATCCCAGCAGCTGAGGAAGATACAACCATTATATGGGAGAGAAGCAGAGATCCCATATAGCCCTATAGATTAAAATCTCCTGTAAAGGATGGGGATAAAGGTTTGTATCACTAGGAAACCTATCTAAGTTCTCTAGAAGCAATGTCAACCATAAAAGCCTCAAAGAATGCTTGTATTTGGTGGCCACAACAGTGCAGTGACCCCTCAGAATCCATGGGGCCTGGTTCCAAGAGCCCCACAGATAATATGTTCAGATGCTCAAGCCCCATATGTAAAATGGCACAGTATTTGTACAGATTCTTCGCATATCCTCCTCTGACTTTAAGTCCTTTCCAGGTGACTTACAATCCCTAATACAACATCAATGCCATGGTTTTTCTGCTTTGTGTACAGAAGGACGACAGGGAAACAGTTTGCACATTTTCAGTACAGATGCATTTTGTTGTTGTTCCAAATAAGTTCAATCCATGGTTGACTGAGTCTGCAGGTGAGGAACCCATGGACACGGGGGCCAACTGCCATTGGGTAGAAGTTGTCCTGGTCCCTATTCATGTATATTTTCTCCAAGTTAATGGAGGAGGAATTCCCAGAGGGAGAAAGTCTCAAGATCAATCATGGATCTTTCCTGTGGGCAGGTTTCCTGACTAAGTCTGGAAGGAGGAGTTGAATCGACTTGAAGTGAAATTCAGAGTTGGATTGTGACACAGAACTAAGTATTTTTATTACTGAATTGGGACCGTATTTTGAAACTTAAATTGACTTGACGAAGTAGCTGGAGAACTATTTTTACTATCTAGGAGAGACCAGAAACTTCTTAGGGCCAAAGTTTTCATCCAGGAGCTGAGAAGGAGTCAGACTCCCTGAGTGTCTTTATAGGAACAGTGAGAAGAAAGAAAGAACACACTCCACGGGCAACCTTGACCTTGGGGCTGCTGCGGCTTCCAGCTGCAGGTACATGGGGTGCAGCTCTCTTGTGGAGTAGCGGTGATACAGCCTACCATGCATGACTGCGCTGAAACTTCAACTGAGTATTCTAGTGACTGTAAAAACCTTAGGACAATGCCTGGCACACAACAAGTCCAAAGAGATGACAGCCACTGCTGCTGCTGTTTGTGACAGTAGCAGTAATTGGAGTGATGGTGTTAGGGAGACCCTGTAAGTCAGAAGTCTCTGCTGCTCCAAGCTCGCTGTGTGTCCTGGCCTCCAAAGTTGACTCTCCTGTTAAAGTCAGCTTCCAGTACTCCAGCACTGTAAGGAAGTCCCAAACCACTCAGAAATATGGCCTCTCTCCTCAGCCCAAAGCAACTGTTGGATTTTATGTGGAAATCTTAGACTTCGACTCCTCATTTGGTCTCTATTTAGAGCTTTGAAAATATGAGATGTGCCGTCTATGACTTCTCCCCAGACTCTCACTGAATACTAAGCACTGTTTTCCAGAAAGCTCAGCATCTGGACAGCTATCTAGCCCCTGGGATCACCCATGGAGTTGGACTAGTACCAAAGACTGGTTACCACAACACACCATCTACTCATGAATATCATTAAAGCAAGCTTGGTTCTGAGAAACCTTAAACCTTCAACCTTTGGCTCACTTCTGTCTTTTCTCAGCATTATAGAACATGATTAATGGTGACACTGTGCCACAAAAAAGTTACGTGTGGCTCGAAACTCTAATTCACAATTGATGAGTCCTTTAACAATGGCCCCAGATAGTTTGGTGTTAATGACTAGCCCTGGTGGTCTACTCCTACCAGAAACCCATTACGAAGCCTACCTTGTGCTTTACAGCCTTCCCACCAGATGCTTCTGTCTGCTCACAGGACAAGAGCTTTACTTAACTGTTACTAACCATGCACAGTTGGGTAGAGATGAATAGACATTCTAGAAGTGACTGCTTCAGCCTCCTAGAGATAAGACAGGAAATGGGATGTTCTTAAAGTCATATGCCTTCATGCGGGTCATCTTCCTAGAGTTTTGGACAGAAGGCAACCTGTGATCAGGAACCTTGGGAGGCAGCCAAAGCCAGTGGCTGGCTGTGCAGGATAAAGTGATGCTCTTACGAGCCTGCAGGAGGGGTTGAAAGAGCATTTGAGACTATGGGGAATGAAGACACTGAGAAGCCATAGAAAGGAAGACATGGGGTAGCAAAGAGCTGAGAATGGACACTGACAAACGGTCAGCCTGGTGACTATGGAGGGGGACGTGAGTGAGGGACAACAGGATCACAGCTTTACTCACTCACTTCCTTTATCATTTCATTTTATAGTTTTTGAGATTATAATTACTTCACTTCCCACTTCTCACTCTTCCCTCCAACCCCTCCCATCTATCCCTTGTCTTGCTCACATCCAAAGTCATGGCCTCTTTTACTTTAATTGGTGGTGGTGGTGGTGGTGGTGGCGGCGGTGCTGTGTGTGTGTGTGTGTTCCTAAATATGTAAATATAATCTTCTGAGTCTGTTTAATGCTGTATATATTTTTTCATGGCTGACCATCTGGTATTGGATACAAACTGGTGTGTTCCTCCCTGGAGAAGACCATTTCCCCTGCTCTCAGCAGTCCTTACTTGCCCATAGCCCTTGGTCCACATGTAAGGACTAGTTATTATTAAGAACGGTCAATTTAGGGCCAGAGCAAAAGATGAATTACACATCATAGAAGCTGAAGCAATGAACTGTGAAGGCAGTCCAGTTAAAGTCACACTGGCAACTTTGAAAATGTCTATACAACCAACAGTTTCCCTTGGGGACTTTGAATTTATACCACCTGTGGTCTTAAGGTTGAAGTGTGGTTCAGGGCCTGTACACATTAGTGGACAGCACCTACTAGCTGTAGAGGAAGATGCAGAGTCATAAGATGAAGATGAGGAGGATGGAAAACTCTTAGGTATGTCTGGAAAGGGATCTGCTCCTAGAGATGGTAACAAGGTTCCATAGATGTGCTGGCAAGTAAATGCAAGCAGGTGAAGAAGAGTGAGTCTTCCTTCTTTCAATGTTGTTTAACATCAATCAGTATTTAAGTTGAGATACTAAAAGAATGTTCCCAATTGACATTGACCCACTGTACAAATGCATTTGCGATTGAATGAGAATAGTTATGTTAGGAGTACTCATGACCTTGTTATTGTTTCATATGGACATGAGATATTATTTGTGTCAAGTTAACAAGGAGAGGTGGATTGTGATGGCTCTTCCTGGTTGTCAACCTGACTATGTCTGGAATGGACTACAACCCAGAACTGGATGGCTCACCTGATCCAGATCTTGAGGCTGGAAGGCACAAGCTTCTGACCTGGATCTTGCCATGGAGATCTTGAAGCATAGTGAGCATGAAAAGCCCATGCAAGATAGTACATGATTTTAATCCCAGGGGACTAAGGTAAGGAGATCTCTGAGATCAAGGTCATCCTGGGACAAAGCAGGTGTGGTGATACACACCTTTAATCTGGGCCACACCTTCTGCTGGAGGCCTACATAAGAACATTGGAAGAAGAAAGACTCACTGTTCTCTACCTGCTTACATGTGCTATACCATATATGCTATGTATGCAAGCTAGGCTTATGTCAACTTGATACAAACTATAGTCATCTGAGAAACAAAATCTTGATTGAAAAAAAAAAGGCTTCATAAAATCAGGTTGTGGGCCAGCCTGTAGAGCATTTTCTTAGTGATTGATGGAGGAGGGCCCAGCCCATTGTGGGTGAAGTCATGAGAGGACAGGCTAAAGCTGGGGACGGGGGGGGGGGGGGGGGGGGGGGGGGATACTGTGCTTTTAATTCCAGCACTTGGAAGGTAGAAACAGGCAGATCTCTGAGTTTGGGACCAGCCTGGTCTACAGAGTAAGTTCTAGGACAGCAAGGGCTACACAGAAATCCTGTCTTGGAAAAATAAAAGAAAAGAAAGAAAGAGAGAGAGAGAGAGAGAGAGAGAGAGAGAGAGAGAGAGAGAGAGAGAAAGAAAGAAAGAAAGAAAGAAAGAAAGAAAGAAAGAAAGAAAGAAAGAAAGAAAGAAAGAAAAAGCAGGCAGGCTGAACAAGTCCTGGAAAGAAAGCCAGTAAGCAGCACCCTTCTATGCCCTCTGCATCAGCTCCTGCCTTTGAGTTCCTGTCCTGGCTTCTTTTGATAATAAACTATAGTGTAGAAGTATAAGCCAAATAAACCCTTTCCTTCCCAACTTGCTTTTTGGAGATGCTACTCAGCTGTAAAGGAAAAAATGAAATCATGAACTCTGCAGGTAAATAGATAAAATCATAGAAGGTCATATTGAGTGAGGTAACCCAAACCCAGAAAAGAAAAATGTCACGTGTTTTCTCCCCATGGCTTCTAGCTCTAAATCTTCAAATGTGAGCACATAGCCTGGAGTAATTGCAGAAACCAGGAAAGTAAAAGGGACCATTGCTGAGGTCTGGAGTAAGGGACAATAGAGAGAAGAATGGCAGGTGGTCTGATCAGGAAAATGGGAAGGGAAGGGAAAGGGAGAAATAACAGTAAGATTACCTGAAAAAGTCATAAGAAATCGTATTATTAACTATCTGCCTTAAAGCTACAATAAACAGGCCTGGCAGTGGTGGCACACACTTTTAATACCAGTACTTGGGAGGCAGAGGCAAGCAGATTTCTGAGTTCGAGGCCAGCCTGGTCTAAAGAATGAGTTCCAGGACAGCCAGGGCTATACAGAGAAACCCTGTCTCAAAAAAACCAAAAACCAAAAACCAAAACAAACAAACAAAAAACTACAATAAACATAAGTTTATATGTAAATACACATATACTGTTTGAATAAAATTTTTCATCTAAACTGACAATGCTTCCTCCAAGAGCCAAAGACCACCGAACAAAAACCACAACATCGAGCATGAAAATCCCTCTTTTGAGTTATTGGTCAGGGTTGTCCAAAAAAACTCCCCAAATACTGCAGTCAGTGGCCATTGACCTCTGTGACACCCCAGAGGTGGAAAGTAAGCAAGCCCCTGTTGCTGAAAATACCATACACTTCAGTCAGGGCCCAGAAGCCTCCTCCCTGAGAACTAGCTTCCATAACACCAGAAGGCACCATGCAAGCTTTCTAAGGGAAACAACCAACAGTCCTACCCAGCTAAGATGCCTGTGAACCACAACGAGGACCAGCATGGCACGGAAACCCTAAGGGTGCAGTCATGGCAGGCATACCTTGGTGATAACCAACAGCTTTACAATTGGACTTAGGACTTCTCAAGAAGATGGAAATCATGGCTGAAACTCAGCCAGCTACTCAGGACTAGTGAAGTCATGCATCTTGGAGCAGAACCTACAAACACCATGCCCCCGATAAGTGTAGTGTACATCCCTCAGCATGCAAATCTCTTTTTGCAGCAGATAGACCATTACAAAAAGCCACAACAGAACTGTGGCATCTAGTCCCACCTGAGAGATCTATAGCACTAGCACAGCTTCTGTAGCTACAGTTCAGCTATCAGTTCAGAAGAGGAGAGCAGGAAGGGTAAGTGAAGGCTAATGACCTACAAGCCTCAGGGGACTGAGGAACGCTAGACAGGAGAGCTGACAGGACTGATTGCAGCTCTGGAAACTTCTGAGAAGGAGATCCACACACCAACCTGTGGGCACCTACCACTTCCAGACTGCAGGGAGCCGGACTGTGGGTGGGTCTTCCATCTCCAAAGTTCCCCCTTAGCCATCCTATAAAACCCCAAGATCCCACAGCATGTGGGCAGTCTTCACCCCTACAGAGAGCTTTGTTCTGGTTAAAAGAACCATTCTGCTCCGGCAGATGCCTGTGTGCGCTCTTCTATTTCCAAATCAATTCTGATCTAGTAAGAAAAAGAAGAACAGGAAGTTTACTGTGAGATTGTGTCTCTTATTTTATTTTAAAGGCAACTATACAATATATTATAATTAATTATAAGTCTGTATTGGTGGGCATATTAATTTATGACAATAAGAACATAACAAAGATACCACAATTACCTGAAAAAAAAAAAAGTAAGAAACAGGCCCATTTATAATTGCTACCAAAAGATCAGATACTTTGGAATAAATTTAACCAAGAAGGAGAAAAATCTATACTCAAAACTAAAACATTAGTGAAAGAAATCTGGAAAGGCACAAATGAATAAAAAGATGTTCTCTGTACACGTATTAGATGAATGTTGCTAGAATGTTCCTGCTACTGAAAGGGATCTACACACTCACTGCAATTCACATGAAAAAATACCAATGACATTTCTCATTGGGTTAGGAAAAAAAACAAATTTAAAATGCAAGTGGAACCTCAAAGTAATCTTGAGCAAAGTGAATAAGGCTGAAGACATCACAGTTCTTGATTCCAAAATACACTACAAAGGATGCCTGTTACTGGTTACTGGTACAAAAAGACAGACAGATAAGCCGATGGCACAACGCACAACGTAGAGAAGTCAGCCCACACACTGTTGATTTGCCATTCACAGATTTGCTGAGAACACTCCATGGTGATAGACCACTCTTCCCTATCTTGTACCAGGAAAACCAGATAGCCACATTCAGGAAGGCAAATAGCTGTGTACAGGAGAACGGAATCAAACCTTTCTATCTCATGCTAGTGACAAAAACATTCCCAGTGAGATAATCACTGAAATCTAAGATCAAATACTGCAACTGTAAACATTCTAAAAATGAACATGAGGAAAAGTTCCATAAAATGGCTCTGAGAAATAAAGTTTAGCTGTGACCAAAAACAAACCACAGGCGATGGACCAAAAAAAAAAAAATAAATAAAAAAAAAAAATAAGAAAATGGGTTATATCGAAGTCAAAGGCTTCTGCATCGCAAAGCAAACAGGAAAGAGGATGTCTACAAAATGTACATCTAAGAAGGGAATAAATAACATATAAAATGTTCATATGTGATATATGAAAAATCCTGAAGGGATTCAGCTTGACTACAACAACAAAAGAGCCTGGTTTTAAAATGGGCAAACGGTCCCAGTAGTCACTTCTCAAAAATACACATAAAAATATGAAAAAAAAAAATCTTCCCATCAAGGAAGCACAAATCAGAAAAGACACTGTGATGCGATGGCTAGTATCAAAAATATGAAAGATAATGATACAAACTGATGAGATGGCCGTTTCATGGCATGGTTAAGGGAAGGTTTTTATTGTAGATATGAGCGAGATCAGCCAGAGGCATCTGGAAGAGTCCAGAGCAGGGAGAGAAAGGAGTAGACTGGCCATGGACAGGGCTATCTGTGAGAAAGGAGAGATAGCAGGGGATAGAGAACAGAAAGCCTAGCGAGAGAAGCAGGAGCTGGGGAGAGGGGAGAAACGAGTAGCAGTAGGCAGGGAAGCCAAGGGCTGGAGGGAGAAAGTAAGAAGGGACAGGACACTTACAAAGGCTTTGAAAAGTGTGACAGGGACTTGATAGTAAAGGAGCCTGGAGGCCAGCATGTGCTTCGATATGCTAATAGACACCACAGGTAGCCATTTGTCCCTTCTGCTAACGCTGAGGAAAATGACTCCTTTTGGTAGAGGGTAACAGCTTCACCGAGTTCCTGAGGAATACTGCTTTTATCTGTATAGAAATCCTTCTATAGTCCAGGTTGAGCCCTTTTCTAGATATTCAGGCTGCCTTTTGGAGTTTGGGAAATTGGGAGTTTCCTTTGGACCTAGCAATAACAAGTGTTGACGGGGAGGTAAAGGGAGTCTACTTTGTTCTTGATGGAAGTATAAACACAGCTTTTAGGGCAAACAGTCTGGGGTTCTCAGAAGGTGAGACATTTGACTGACAAGATGCAAAGGAAAAAGAGTGTCATACTGACGGATGCCTGCAAGCCATGCTCGCTGCAGCGTTATGCACAGTAACCAAGACGTGGAAGCAGCCTGTGTGTCCACCAACGGTGAAGGTTACACTGTGGGATCCAGATATGGGGGACTATAAGTCTATCTTTAAAAAGAAGGAAATCAGGATATTTGTAAAAACACGGGTGAGTCAGGAGGACATTGTGCAAAGTGAAATAATTTAGACACAGAAAGAATAATTCCAAGCCATTTCTCTTACTTGTGAAATGTAAAAAAAATGTGGGTTAGGTGTTGTGTGGTAGTTTGAAAAAGAATGGCTCCTTTAGGCTCATAGATTTGAATGCTAGGTCATCAGGGAGTGATGCTATTTGAAAGAATTAAGAGGTGTGGCCTTGTTGGAGTGGGCGTGCCCTTGTTGGAAGAAGTGTGTCACTAGGGGTTGGCTTTGAGATTTCAAAAGCCCATGGCTTGCTTCTTTCTGCCGGTGGATTCAGATATAGAACACTCAGATCATTCTCAAGCACCCTGTCTGTATGACACCATGCTCTCCACCATGGTGACAATGAATTAACCTCTGAAACTGGAAACCAGCCCCAACTAATTTTTTTCTTTTATAAGAATTGCTGTGGTAGGCAAACATTGGATGGAGGTCGGGGACTCTTATGGAAGAGTTCAGTGAAAGATTGAGGCTCTGAGGGGATAGGAACTCCACAGGAATTAGTTGCCAAGAGGCAACTAACCTGAGCCCCTAGAAGCTCTCAGAGAGTGGGCCACCAACCAAAGAGCACACACAGGCTGGACTCAGTTTCCATGTATGCACCCCAACAAATGGAGTGGGGGCTGTCCCTAAAAATGTAGCATAACTGGGGAATCCATTCCCCAACAGGGCTGCCTGTCTGGCCTCAGTGGGAGAGGATATGCCTAAGCTTGCAGAGACTTGATGCACCAGGTCAGAGGAGAAGGGGAGAGTGTATGGGGGGAGGAATGCTGTAGGGTGGAGGACTAGGAAGGAGGCAGCATTTGGGATGTTAATTAATTAATGAATTTTTTAAAAGTTGCTGTGGACCTTGTGTCTCTTCACAGAAATTCAACCCTGACTAAGACAGATATGAAGATGTCTCAAAGGACAATAGTAGTTGCCTTGAAACCCTGACAACCTGAGTTCAGTCCCTGCAAACCATGTAAAAAGCCAAATGCTGTGTTATGTATCTAGAATCTCAGCATTCATATAACAAGCTGGGAGGGAGGCAGGACAAGCAAGCTAGACACTTACCACACAGCAGCACAACCAAGAGAAACCCTGCCTCTAAGTGGAAGAATTCAATATTGAAATGGGTCATGCATGTGTGTGCACATGCGCACATGAACATGAACATGTACATATACCACACACGTAGACACACACATGCACACAAACAAGTAAATAATTAATTAATTAAAATGCTGAATTCACAAAAGCAGAGAGTGGAATGATAATTACCAGGAACTGAGTCAGTAGTGGGGTGCATATAAAAGGAATAAGTGGAAAAGAGCAACTGGGTGACATAGTGACTATGTTTACTAACCGTGACAACAGATTTTATGTTTTCTCACCACTAAAAAGAAGAAATACTGTGAATATGCCTATACAATCAGCAGTATCTAGCCATACCACAATGTTTCCAACCTCTGCATTATGTATCATATTGTAATTCTTTATTGATTCAAGTCTAAATTTTTTTTTTTCAAGACAGAGTTTCTCTGTGTAGCCCTGGCTCTCCTAGAACTCACTCTGTAGACCAGGCTGGCCTCAAACTCAGAAATCCGCCCACCTCTACCTCCCAAGTGCTGGGATTAAAGGAGTATACCACCACTCCCCGGCTCAAGTCTAAATTTTTAAAGTTCTATTAAATAGGAAGTAGAAGGAAAGGAGCAACCAGAGCAAAACCGCATGCGTCCAGGTCCCTGAACCACAGGCATCTGCAGCAGCTGTAGAATCAACTTCCACCGTGCTCAAAGGAAAGAAGAGGCTGTGAGCCCCACCCAGCCGCAGGAGCACAAACCTGGCACACTGTTAGGGCACATGCAAGAGGTAAACTGTTGACTGAAGGTCAACCATAAAAATTAGTACAGTCAGATCAAATCTCTCTCCTCGGGGCTCGGGGAATCCTGCAGGAGGAAAGGCAGAACGATTATAAGGGCAAGAAGGCAAGAGGACACCAAGGAAACGAGGCCTTGGTGTTACCCAGCGTGACCGATACACATAGGAACGCCCAGAGGCTGTGACAGCATGCACAAGACCTGCACATGTTCAAGCCAGACAGCAATCCCAGCACCAAGAAGGGGAAGTGGATAAATGCCAACATTCCTAACCCAGAAGCTATCTGATAACCGTGCAAATGAAAAAGTAGCTTTCTCCAAGGGAATCTAACTATACATGCAAACCTCTATTATGGGTGGGCCCCATGCCAGCAGTAGATGGCTAACACAAACTGGACTCTATCATCTTTGGAGTTCTTTGTCTCATAATGTCTGTCAGGGTTTTTTGTTTTTTTTTTTTAAACTTGTAGGTCCTCGTGTGTGTGCGTGTGTGTATGTTTCTGGTTTTCTTTTAAATAGGTTGCTGTGTATATAAATATGTGTGTGTGTGTATCTACATCTATATACATTTCTCTGGGCTTTTTCTTTGGTTTGTTTTCTTCTGTTTGTTTTGTCTTATTCTGGTTTGTTGGATTTTTTTTATCTTATTTTATTATTATTTCTTAGATACTTGTCCCTTTTCTAAATTTTTTTTAAAGATTTATTTATTTATGCATATGAGCACACTCTAGTTGTCTTCAGACACACCAGAAGAGGGCATCAGATCCCATTACAGATGGTTGTGAGCCACCATGTGGTTAATGGGAATTAAATCGGGACCTCTGGAAGAGCAGCCAGTGCTCTTAACCTCTGAGCCATCTCTCCAGCCCTTGTTTCTTTTCTAACAAGAGACAGAAAGAGTGTTGATCTGAAGGGGGCAAATGGGGAGATTTGGAGGGGGAGAAATCATAATCAGAATATATTATATTTTTAAAATCTGTTTTCAATAAAAGAAAAATAGAGAAAGAATAACAGGCTCAGGAAGACCTGCACTTGAATCTGGGATATGGCTCTGAGGGGTAGTGGTACCTGAGAGAAGGTAGCCACATCCTTTGCTAGTGTTACCTTCTCCAAAGCATACCTACCTCCGAATATACCTAACATACAGGCTGCTTTAAGAACAATCTGAGAGCCTAACACTGGGAGGGCAGAGGCAGGTGGATCTCTGATTTTTGAGGCTAACCTTGCCTACATAATAAGTTCTAGGATAGCCAGAGCTACACAGAATGGCACTGTCTCTCAAAACATAAAAACTAAAAGAAAAAAATTAAAAAAGAAGAAAGAAAGAAAGAAAGAAAAGAGGAGAGAAGAGAAAAGAAAAGAAAGGAGAGGAAAGGAAAAGAAAAGAAGAAAAGAAAAGAGAAAGAATGAGCTGTGCTCTGTTTCCTGGCCACTGGGACACATAAGTCCCACAACTGTACCTGTCCACACTCTAGGCCCAGAACCAGCAGGGCCAAGGACCACAGACTAAAACATCTAAACAGTGAGCAAAGTAAGCAGCCCCTCCCCCACCGCAGCAGTAAGAAAGCTGATAAGTGCAATCTATTTCTGTGAAAAATTACCAAACCAAACCTCCTTATGACACCTCACCCAGGAAAAATACTTTCCCTGTCTTTGCTGCCATTTTACACCTGCTTGTTCCTCCTGTACATATTACCAGGCTGCACTCTGTCCAGAACAAGAATCAACTACTTCATAGTGTATAGAATACCGCTGATACAATAAGTACCCATTACCTTCTAAAGCATGGAGGAGGGATGGAAGGAGCAGAGCTGCATAGGGGCAAGGGTTTGCCATACTACTAAAATTAAGTTACAAACTAGATTGTAGCACACATTAAGTTGTTAAGTCATTAATGGGGACAGTCAAGGCAAATACTAAGAATATAACTTAAAATCATGCAGAGAAACAGTAAGGAATTAAAATTAAACTATATCTTAATACAAAAAAAGATAGTAATCGAGATGTAAGATAGAAGATTTGTGGAAAACCAGCAGGATCCATGGAAACACCACCCTACTATCCACAGTCACATTAAATATAAATGCATCAAACTGTCCAATTAAAAGGCACAAGCTGTCAGCAAGTTAAATAAATGACCACATGGTATGCCTTCTATGTGTCAATCCACTTTAGAATCAAAGACATAAGTGTAAAATGTTAGCAAGAGACACATGGTGCTGAATGAGAAAGCTGCAACACCAGCATCACACAAAGCTGAGGGGATGACCTAAGCTGCTCCTAGAGATGGGGATGACCTAAGCTGCTCCTAGAGACGGGGATGACCTAAGCTGCTCCTAGAGACAGGGATGACCTAAGCTGCTCCTAGAGACAGGGATGACCTAAGCTGCTCCTAGAAATGGGAAGGTTTATAATGATGCATACCGCATGCTAATAGAATAGTAGTAATATTACATATATCAATAGAACTAGATAGAATACAAAAGGGGGAAACACATGGCAAAATACCACACTAGTTCATGATTAAAATATCCAGTACACTGGGAATAGATAGAAACTTTAGAAGTGAGGTGAAGATGGCTGACCAGAATCCCTCAGCTCTTGTCCTCAGGCCAAATACAGCGTAAACAGTGAAGAAACAACTCCACTTAAGTGAAAGTAACTAAAGGAATATGCTATGGCTTGAGCCTGAAGTGTCCCCTGTAATCTCATGTGTCCCTAGGTTGGTAGCACTGTCTGGGGAGGCTAAGAAAGGTGGGACCTAGCTAGTGACTGTGGGTACATATTAGCCCTCAGTCCTGTCTGTCACAGTCGGCTTTCTGATCCACAGCTGGGGGGGAAACAAGCACACACACATACACACACACACACACACACACACACACACACACACACATGCACACACACACACACACACACACATGCACACACACATACACGCACGCACGCACGCGTGCACAGGGGAAATAGATCCATTACATACAGTTTACCTGCTGGTCTGGGTTGAAACCCCCTAAAGCCATGAACAAAATAAATCTTGTCCCCTGTAAGTTGTTTCTATTGACCATTTGGTCACAGTGACTATGAAAATGAAAATATTAACAAATATTTGTTATGCCCAGATCCTAAGGTCCCCAAAGACGACCAGGAGTTGCGCTTGTATACTAAAGCACAGAGTCTTTATTCAAGTTCAAGTTTGGACCCTCAGGCTCCTCCAATGCAGCAGGGTAGCACAGACGGCCCCACGTACCTAAGGTTCAACCTTTTTATTGTGGTTGTAGCAGGGTGATGGGCTTTTCAGGTTGGCAGCTCCATGATTGGCTTGGCATTTGTTACTGGGACTTGGTGCAAGATCATTGGCTAACAATGATTTCGTTTGGCTTAAGCCATCTATCTATATCTATCTAGAGTGTCTGGAATATCAGGTATTTTCCTGCTAGCTCCTGATTGGCCCATGTCTAGGGTGGTACCTTCCTGGAAGAGTCTGTTTTTTTGTTTGTTTGTTTGTTTTCTAGTAATTAGAGTTTAACCTGAGGACTGGGCTTAGGGTATAAAATGGAGGGCTAGTTACAAGATGGAGTCTGTCTTCTCAAGTTGGGGCCCTTCAATACCAAGACCAGTTAAGTCTATCAAAGAACAGCAGGATTTCCCACAGAGTACAAAAACCTAAGGTGGCACATAGTGAGAAAAGGAAATACCTCATTCTGCTATCACATCCTTTGTATGGGCTCAGAACCAGGAAGCTTTTCCTCCATTCTGGAGAAACCCTGCTAATTAAGGTCACAGTCTACCTAGACCAGACAGACAGAGCTCCTCTGAGCTCAGTGCAAAATGGAGGACTCCCATTACCAGTTGGGTTTCCCCTTCTCTGGCCTTGTCTGGGGATCCCAAATCCCACATCCTCTACCTAGGTAAGGTCAAATGTAGTCCTTGGCAGAACTACAAATTCAACTTCCTGTTTTCAAATAAGAATCTGCCCCCAAGTACCTGGGATTTCCGGATTGCTTCTTCACACAAATGAGGTACTCCCAGTACCTTAGACTCTAGCCAATGATTTTCATTTACCCTGAAAACTCCTTCACAACGTGTAGGCTAAGTGAAAAACTGAAAATGATATGGGATTTTGAAACCTCAAAGTCCCTCACCACTACCACCCCCAGTGACACACCTCCTCCAATGAGGCCACACCTCCTAATCCCTCTTAAGGAATGCCACTTCCTAATGACCAAGCATTCAAATATATAAGCCTATAGGGCCATTCTCATTCAAACTACCACACCAGCTGTTTTCAAGTCAGGTGCTCTGAAACCCAGCTGCTCTGCAGCTACTCTTGGATCATGTTAGACCCAACATGAAGATGGAATTTTTATTAGCTATGACTCCCTGTTATGAGAAAACGAGATTATAAGTAGATGAAAAACACCCATCCTGCTGCTGGCCCAAAGTCCTTTAGCCTGAGACACCAAGGCACAGCCATTGTTGCTGATGGCCATCACAACTGATACTACTATGCTAAAATCTACTGCAGGTGCCCATTCTATAGAATCTTTTTTTTTTAACCATTCTATAAAATTTAAAGCAGGCAAATTATCTCCCAAACACAGCATCACAAGAAATGTAAAAAAATAAGAAGACATACCATGAAATAAATGCAGGGATTCCCCTAGCAATTGACCCTAGAGAACAAAGTATAGGAAGAGAGACTGAATGGAAAGAGAGATTAAGGAAAGTCAGCAAGGTTTGATTTTTTTTTTTAGAATACAGGAATTAATCCCACAAAATCAGAAAAAACAACACATGATCTGAATGCTAAATGCAACACAGAGCTACATGTTATCTGTCTGTCCCTTATCTGAAATGCTGGGGACCAGAGCTCCTTAGGTTTCAGAGTTTCTCAGATTTGAAGTATTTGTAAGTATGAAGTTTGTTACCAGTTGATTAGCACTAATCCAAAAATTAGAAATTCAAACTTTTTTGTGCAGTGTGTTAGCACTACAAATGTTTCACATTTGTGAGCATTTCAGATGTTCTCATTAGGGGTGCCCAACTTACATAGTAAAATAATCAAACACAGATTTGAGAGCTGAAGACCACAACAGAAGAAATAAAGAATCAATGGAGAGCACCAGCAGCCGTAGATCTATCTGGAACAGTCTCTGGATTTGAAGGTAGGGCTTTTAAAATTACCCATTCTGAGGCTGGAGAGGTGGCTCAGCAGTTAAGAGTGGTTGCTGCTCTTCCAAAGGACCAAAGCTCTATTCCTAGCACCTATAGCTCCACTTCTTATGGATTCAATGCCTTCTTCTGGCCTTCAAGGATACTAGGCAGATAGGTGATGCACATGCTCTTACACATAGTAAAAATAAAACAATTTAAATTACCCAGTATCTGAGGAAAATGACATTTTTAAGTAAAGATGAGCTGGGATCACTGAGTGAACAAGGTTGACAACTAAGTCACTGGAGGTTCAGAGAAAGAGGCAAAGACAGGAATTTATTTTAACAAATAACTGAAAAGTTCCTGTGACTTAGGGAGGATTTAGACATCTCTATGCATGAAGTCGAAGACTCCCCCCAAAAGATTCGGCCTGAAGGGGTTCTTGCCAAGGCACATAAGTAAACCGGCCAAAGCCAAAGGCAACACATTGTAAAAGCTGCAAGAGAAAGTCAAGTCATATGTAAAGGGATCCCTGAAAGTTTATCAGGGATTGGAATGGAAAAAAAGCAAAACAAAACAAAACAAAACAAAACCAAGAAGAAAACAAAACAAAACAAACAACAATCCCCCTGACATCTAACAGTATTCTACCCAGCAAAACTGTCCTTTGGAAAAGAAAGAGAAAGCCTTTCCCAGACAGACAAAAGACAGACAATACAGGAGGGTATGGAATTCATTCATTGAAGACAGCCAAATCCAGCAGTGTTATAGTTCTCTGTAACTGTGCATATCTTTAATACAAAGATTAAAAGTTAAAAACCACCAAAAATAATTCTAGGCCTGGAGAGATGGCTCAGCAGTTAAGAGCACTGGCTACTCTTCCAGAGGACCTAAGCACAATTGCCAGCAACCACATGGTGGCTCACAACCATCTATAATGAGATCTGATGCCCTCTTCTGGCACACAGGTATACATGCAGATAGAGCTTTCATACACTAAGTAAATAAGTAAATCTTTTAAAAAAAATAATAATTCTAGCTACAGGAAATTATTAAGGAATAGATAATATAAAGGAACGAGGACATAGCTTTACAGTAGAACACGTGCCCAGGATATTTGAGGTCATGGGTTCAAGTCCTAGAACTGCCAAAAACTTGTCAAACATTCTTATGAAATATTTAAAAATGCATATCAAATATATAAACTGTGTGGTCCAGGTTAAAAAGCTACAGGGTTTTAAATTTTTAATTAATACATATATGTAACACATTCTGGTCGTAGTAACTCTCTACATCCTTCCAATGCCTGCCAACCCTCCTCCTCCTTCCGACAAGCTCCCTGGTCTGAGGAGGGATTTACAAACAACTGATCAGTGCATGCAGCAGAAACTCTCACCACAGTTTCTTCTTCCTAGGTAACTATAACCTGAAACTGCTCCCTAGAGAGGCCTACAAATGAGATTAGCTGGCCCTCCTACTCATTCAGCTGTGTACAATAAACCCACCCTTTTGATCAGCAGTATATAATCAACATTGAATTTCCAGGCTGCTGGCTCATTTCCATGAGAGTGTAGAGCTCACCTAATCCCAGCTTTTCTGGGCACGTGTCTGTGCGTCTGTCCTGTCTTCCTTCCCTATCACCCCAGTCACTTCAGTCCTAAAGCTGTGCAGGTCACAGCACATGGTCTAATATATAAAAATCCCAAAGGCACAGAGAAAACCTATCAGAACTAACACATTCAGCCACGTGGTAGGATGCAAAGGAAGCAGTGCTGCTGTGTGCCAGTAATAACGGATTTGAAATAGAAATCTAAAGAACAATCCTATTCACAGCGGGTACAAAATGTCCAAGAATAGATGGAACCAGAGAGGAAACAGCTCTGTGGGATTGCAGAGAATAGAGCAACACCCTCTCTTAGTCAGGGTTTCTAGTCCCACAATGAAACACCATGATCAAAAGCAACTTGAGGAGGGAAGGGTTTATTTCATCCACAGTTTCATAGAACAGTTCAGCATCAAAAGCAGTGATGGCAGGATCTCAAGCAAGGCAGGAACCCGCAGGCAGGCAGGCAGGAACCCGCAGGCAGGCAGGCAGGCAGGAACCCACAGGCAGGCAGGCAGGAACCCACAGGCAGGCAGGCAGGCAGGAACCCACAGGCAGGCAGACAGGCAGGCCACAGGCAGACAGGCAGCCAGAAACCAGCAGGCAGGCAGGCAGGCAGGAACCCACAGGCAGGCAGGAACTCACAGGCAGGCAGGAAGCTGCAGGCAGGCAGGAGCCATGGAGAACTACATGCAACAGCCATGAGGCTACTTATTGGTTTGTTCAGCCTGCTGTCTTATGGAACCCAGAACCACCCACCACCCACAATGGGCGGGGCCCTCCCCATCAAGAACTAATTAAGAACATGCCCTATAGCTAGATCTTATGAAGACATTTTCTCAATTAAGTTTGCAATCTCTATTCAAACCAATAACATCCTTCCCGGGAATAGATGAAGTAACACTAAATTTGTATAGAACCTTGAAAAACACCCTAAAGAGACAAAGCGATCATGGGCAAAATGAATAAATCAGGAAGCACCAGCTGACTTGAAAATATGTAATAAATCGTAGTCATCACAAGCAGTGTTGGCTTAAAGATAAAGACCATGAAGCATAATCACATAAAAGTGAACCTATATGCCTACAGCCAACTGGTTTTCAACAGAGATAAAAAATAATGCCAGTAGAGGGAAGATGGTCTTTTCAATAAATGGTGCTGGAAAAAATGGAATATCCATATGCAGAAAGATGGTAGACTCCTCTCTCACATTAGTTATTAAAGTTAATTTCTAGGCCTGAAGAGATGGCTCAGTGTTTAAGGGAACATACTGGGTCCGAAGAGATGGCTCAGTGTTTAAGGGAACATACTGGGTCTGAAGAGATGGCTCAGTGATTAGGAGCACTGACTACTCTTTCAGAGGTATTGAGTTAAATTCCCTGGCATCCACGCTGTGACTCACAACCATCTGTAAGGGGATCTGATTTTCTCTTTTGGAGCGTGTGGAGACAGAACACTTATATAAAATAAATAAGTATTTTTTTTAAAACTAAACTTTTTAAAAAATAAGAGAGATATGATGGGTGGGGACATACTGATCTTTCAGAGGGCCCAAGTTTGGTTTCCAACGCCCATGTCAGGAAGCCACAACCATCTGTGACACCAACTAAAGGGATCTACATTCTCTTCTGGCCTCTGTGGGCACCTGAAGTCACATGCATATATCCACACATAAACACATAATTAAAAAATAATAATAATAATTTTTAACTCAAAATGGATTAAGAACTTAAATCTAAGACCTGAAATTATGAAACTACTAGAAGAAAACAAGAAAAATGTTCCAGGACATGGATGGGTGAGAACGTTTAGATATAATCCTAAATACACAGAAAGCAAAGGCAGAAACACACAAACTCAACTAAAAAGCTTCTGTGCCAAGAAGACAAAATTGGCAGAGCAAAGAGGCAGCCTGAGGCACAGAAGGAAGGACAGGCAGCCTGAGGCACAGAAGGAAGGCTCTGCAAAGAAAGCATCCGACTGGAGTAATTCCAGAACTCGTAAGGAACTCAATAGCCAAAAGCGAATGGACAAATAAAAATAAAAAATCCATGATTTAAAAGTGCACAGTAGATCCAAATAGATACTCCTCAAAAGAAGACATCCATGTTTGAAAATGTTCAATATCAGAAAACATTGGGAAAATGCAAATCAAGATCCCTTGAGAGATGATCTCACTCCAATAGGAGTGACTAACAAGAAAGAAGAAAGGAAGGAAGAATGGAAGAAAGGAAGAAAGGGAGGAAGGAAGAAAGGAGATAGGAAGGAAGAATAGAAGGAAGGAAAGAAGGATGGAAGGAAGAAAGAAAGAAAAGAAGAAAGGGAGGAAGGAAGGAAGAAAGAACTACTTTATGATCCAGCAATCCCACTAGGAACAAAGTTTATAGACAAGGGCAATAATGTCATATGCTTAAGACAGCTGCACTCCCATGTCCACTGCAGCTCTATTCACAACAGCCAAGACATGTGTAACAACCATCTATGTGTGTATCCGCTGAGGAGTGAAGTTCTTTAAAATGTTTCCCCCTTTATTAAACATAGATTCTTTTCTCATACAGTATGACCTGAATATAGTTTCCCCTCCCTCTGTTCCTCTCTATCCTCTCCACCTTCTCTGCCACCAATCCACTCCCTTTCTGTCTCTCATTGGAAAAGAACAAGCTTCTAAGAGCTAAGAACCAAACATACCAGAATAAAATACAATGAAAAATAATTAAACACCTTCATATTGAAATTGGACAAGACATGCCAACAGAAAGATAAAAGAGCCCCAAGAGAAAGCACAAGAATCAGAGACCCATTCATTCACACATTCAGGATCCCCTAAAAGCACTAAGCTGAAAGTTATAGTATATATGCAGAGGACCTGGTGCAGACCCATGGAGGCCCTGTGCTTGTTGCTTCAGCCTCTGTGAATTAATATGAACTTGGCTCACTTGTTTTTGAGGGTCTTGTTCTCCTGGTTTCCCCCATCTCCTATCTCCCCCATTCCTTCTGTCTCCTCTTCCACAGGGTTCCCTGAGCCCTGAGAGGAGGGATTTGATGAAGACCTCTCATTTAGAGCTGTGTGGTCCAAGCTCTCCTCTCTCTCTCTCTCTCTCTCTCTCTCTCTCTCTCTCTCTCTCTCTCTCTCTCTCTCTCTCTCTTTCTATGCAATATCTGAATGTGGGTCTCTGGTTTTGTTTCCATCAGCTGCAGGAGGAAGCCTCTGGTAAGGGGATGCTTAAATGCATTTTAAATTTTAAAAATTAGTGCTGATATAGGCATACATCTATCTATAAAATATTTATATACTTCTATTAATAACTAAGCCAAACACATAAAGGAAAGTACTATGTAACTGATCTCGCTCAAATGTGGATTCCTAAGATGATCTTCTAGAAGCTGGGAGTTGGAGAAGGAGAAGAAGGGTAGAGTTGACCAATAGGAACCAAATTATAGGTAAGAGAAAAAGGTACTGTGTTCTTTTACACATTAGGTTAATTATAGATAAGGATAGTGTACTACATATTTCTAAGCACTAGACAAAACATTTTTTAAACATTTTTCTATAAATAAATGATGCTTGATGCAATGTTTACCCTGACTTAGACAGTTTACAATGTACCTTTTATATTGAAGCCTCATAATTTATAGATAGATAGGTACAAATTTTTGTTTTATCACTTACATTTAGAGTCAAACAAAATTAAAGCAAATCTCAGATCAGTGACCTACCTTTCTGCCTTAGGGAACTAGAAGACCAGAGCAGCAGAAGGAGGGCAATGATCACTGTTAAAGACAGGACAAAACAGAGAACTTTGAAAATCAGTGAACCCAGAGTCGGTACTTTGTACAGATCATCAATACTGAAACTCCCTTAGCTTGTCCACAAACAAGGAGACAGCGCAGTCAAATCCAGACTCACAAGCCAGTGTGTGATGCTAGCTGGTGACTTTGGATCCTGTGTCACTGGGCACAGAAGTCTACACTTGCACTGGAGTGCTGACACACTGCCCTCTCTGTCCCAGACTCCCCTGAGTCTACTGCTCTGTCAGCCAGTCCTAGAATCCCTTGCTTCCTCTGCCCTCCGAGGCCCATAGGACCTATATGTGCATCTAAGATCGGAAGGCCCTGAAGGGACAGCTGGAGGGAGAAGCAAATGGAACAGCCCCTTATGACCTGCTCCCATGCACCCCAATCCACTACCACCTCTTTCTCTCCCACCTTGGTCTGCTTTTTACGGATCCGGGATGAAACCGGGTCCACATGGCTAACCCAGAATTGTCTTATCCAAGCTGATTAGTCACTTGATACTTCTATGCTGTAATTATTCTGTGTCCTGTAAGACAGCTTTTCCAGGGGTGCTAGGGAAAGGGGCGAGGCATTTGGAGAGCACTACTTTGCCTTCAACAGTAGACTTCAGACCCTTTGGAAAGGGTGTTAGTAGCTGGAGCCTTCAGGTATCTCTGAGGTACCAGATTAAAGGGCCTCCAAGTACCTGGCCTGGATGTGACTCTAACTATGGAGCTACACATCTCTCTAAGTCTTGGGACAAAGCCCAGCTAACATGTGAGTTTCTTTTTATTCACCAGCACGGCTTATGCCTGAAACAAGTGCCTTCTCTCTAAGAACTACATCCTATATTCGAAGAAACTGAGCCCTGGATATGGGGACAATCTTGACCATCAGAGTTGAGTAGAAAAACAAACTCATTCTCACGAGCCTACATTTGGGGTGAGAAATGCTAGTTAAGTCTGGGCTCACGCGACGCCGCAGTGCCCCCTGCTGGCCTGGAGCCTCCCATGCAGCTCATCCCATTGTAGTCCATTCAGAACCTGAGCTACAACTGGAGAGTGACATGCCTCTCAGAAGAGCATCCTCGAAGTGCATGCTGAAAGGAGCCTGATATGGCTGTCTCCTGAGAGGTCCTGCCAGAGCCTGACAAATACAGAGGCGGATGCTCGCAGCCAACCATTGGACTGAGCGCGGGGTCACCAATAGAGGAGTCAGAGAAAGGACTGAAGGAGTTGAAGGGTTTACAACCCCATAGGAAGAACAACAATATCAACAAACCAGACCGCTCCAGAACTCCCAGGGACTAACCCACCAACCAAGGAGTACACCTGGCTCTAGCTGCATATGCAGCAGAGGATAGCCTTGTCAGGCATCAATGGGAGGAGAGCTCTTTGGTCCTATGAAGGCTTGATAGATGCCCCAGTGTAGGGGAATCGAGGGCAGGGAGGTAGGAGTGGGTTAGTGGGTAGAGGAATACCCTCATAGAAGCAGGGGGAGGGAGGATGGGATAGGGAGTTTCTGGGAGGGGGAAACCCGGAAAGAGGATAATATTTGAAATGTAAATAAATAAAATATCCAATTAAAAAAAAAAAGAGCATCCTTGTTCCATATTCAGGTGACCCAAGCGGGATAATGCCCCTGGGTTTGGGGCTGGAGGTTGGCGAATGGGGCTCTTCAACAGACTTCACAATGGCATGTGGGTGGGCGTGGAAGGAGAGTGAGCTGGATCACCCTGGCTTTCATCTGAGCAACTCCTAAGGCAAATATTTGACCCCACCAACTGAATATGGGAAGGAGCATCATTAAGGGTGGACATGTTCTGAAAGCATTCACACACACACACACACACACACACACACACACACACACACACACGAATTTGCTCAAGCATGTCCCTGTCTCCTGGCTACATCTGCAGTGTGCATAGTTCTTCCTACCTAAAATAGGCGTATTTTATTATTATTTATTTTATCATATTATTTTTATCATCTGTTTGGTACCACATACGTGTATGCATGCACACACTCACACAGTCTTCTGTGTCTTCTTTAACATTTAACAGGGTGGCCTTACAAAAAACAAGTGCCTACTCAACGCTCACTGGCCTCAAGGAAGCCATTTAGTAATGGAGTTGATGCCTCAAATCTTCTAACACTAGGGATTCTATTCCACATTTCACAGAATTAGAACTCAACATGAGGAACCTAAGTGACTTCTGTGTGAGCTGGTAGGCCAGCCTGGATCAACGGTCTGCTAGAATGCTAGTTACTGGATAAAACAGAGAAGAGGCATGGGTATTATCTGCACTGCCTTAATTCTTTTCACTAAATGATGAGTAAAGCTAATGCTGAAATTCACATAGCATAATGGCATCCTGTGTCTGCTCAAATTTCCTCCAAGACCCTCAAAGTCTAGAAACAGAAACTGAAGGGAACTATTGTAGATAGTTAAGTGAATTTACATCACATTTGAATACTATGCATACATTTACAGTTCTGCTACAATAGCAGAGAGAGAACTCATCTCATAAAGCTTTCCTCTGGCCTCTACATACATGCTGTGGCATACTTGCCTCACACACACACACACACACACACACACACACACACACATCCCATCATGCATCCATACACACACATATACACAGTAATAATTTTGAAAATAAAATCTACAACTTAAAAAAGTAATTAAAATTATAATTCAAATAGATTCAACAGAAATTTGAACTCAGCTGGAAAGCTAGGAACTGGGAGGCCAATCAAAGGAAATAAATAAAACATTAATAATAAAGAGTATTATTAATGTATTAATATATATTTATATTACATATAATAAGGCTGAGGCCAAAAGGTTGGGGAGCAGGAAAAGGAATGCAAGAGATATCCGGGATGCTGTGAAAGTGTCTGTGCTGTTGATGAGTAGGAGCCAAAAAGGAGAGGAGAGAGGGACAGTGTAGAAATAGTATATGGAAAGTTCAAAGAAAAGAATTTTTAAAACCTGATGATAAGCTATTAAACTATAGATTTGAGCGGCACTAGAGTCCCAAGAAGAGTAAAAACATAAGATTAAAAAAAAATGAGGTAAAACCATCATGGGCCAATTTCTTCCCTGTGGTGTGTGGTGAAAATGCAGGGGTTTGTTTTTTGTTTTTGTTTTTAACACAGAGATCCAGTTGTGCCCATGTTCTTTGTGAAAAAAGAGTATTTTGTCTGCTGAGTGAGTTTGACATCCTTGTCCAAACTCCACTGGCCTTCTTCACTGTGAGGATTGTTCTGGATCAGCAGCTGGAGCACACTGATCTATGGGGCTGGTCTTTTCTTGTTGTTTTGGCCTTGTGTTTGTGTATTTTTACTATAGCTTTGCAGTAGATATTGAATCAGGAAGTTAGAAGCCCACCAACCTTGTCTTCAATATGTTCTCACTACTCAGTGCCCTCAGGGTTCTGGGTATTATGCAAACATCTTGTCTGTGTTTGAAGCAAAGTAAAGACAATTGAATGGTCCCAATTTAAATATTCATTTATTCTCTCTCCCTTTCTCCCTCCCTCCCTCTCTCTCTCTTCCTCTCTCTTTCCCTCTCTCTCCCTGTCTCTCTCTCCCCCCTTTCTCCTCCTCTCTCTTCTCTCTCTCTCTCCCCCTCTCTCTCTTCTTTCTCTCTCTCTCTCCCTCTCTCTTTCTCCCTTTCTCTCTCTCTCCCTCTCTCTCCCTCCCTCTCTCTCTTTCCTCTCCCTTCCTCTCTCTCTCCCTCTCTCCCTCCCTCCCTCTCTCTCTCTTTCCTCTCTCTCCCTCTCTCTCTCCCTCTCTCCCTCCCTCCCTCTCTCTCTCTTTCCTCTCTCTCTCCCTCTCTCTCCCTGTCTCTCCTTCCCCCTCTCTCTCCCCCTCTCTCCTTCCCCCTCTCTCCTTCCCTCCCTCTCTCTCTCCTCTCTCCCTCTCTCTCTCTCTCTCTCCCCTTCTCTCCTTCCCCTCTCTCCCTCTTTCTCTCTCTCCTCTAGCTCTTCCCTCCCCCTACCTTTTGCTAAACACCTGTTATCTTTCTAATCCTTTCAAAGAATTTTCAAAGAAGCAATTTTTGGCTCCAATACCCTTCCCTGTTCTTCAGCTCTGTCAGTCCCCTGCTCTGGTCATTGTTATTTCCAGGCATTTTACCACTAGGCAAAGAAAAGGAAAGGGCTTCCCAGGTGGGCACGGTGGCAGGGATAAGGAGCAGGGTGGGTGCTTCTAGTGACTGGTGAATAGAGCTATGGAATTTTTGAGGAAGGAATTGAGAGACAGCAAAGGGTGCCTCAAAACTGGGGTGGGACACAACTAAACTGTGTTTCAGCACAACTGCTCTAGCCATGTGTGGACTTAAAATGGAGGAGGCCAGCCATACTACTGGAGAGCAGCCACAGTGGTAAGGATGAGGAGAGAGCAGTGGCTTAATGAGATTTTCATGACCGTGGTTCGCAATCTGTGAGTTGAAACCCCTTTGTGGGCCGAATGATCCTCTTGCAGGAGTTGCATATCAGATATAGTACATATCAGGTATTTATATTATGATTCATAACAGGAGCAAAATTACAGTTATGAAGTAGCAACAAAAATAATTATATGGTTGGGGGTCACCACAACATGAGGAACTGTATTAAAGGGTCACAGCATTAGGAAGGTTGAGAAGCACTGCTTTAAGAGATCCAGCTAGCTGGGCAGTAGTGGCGCACGCCTTTAATCCCAGCACTCAGGAGGCAGAGGCAGGTGGACTTCTGAGTTCGAGGCCAGCCTGGTCTACAGAGTGAGTTCCAGAACAGCCAGGGCTATGCAGAGAAACCCTGTCTTGAAAATACCAAAACGAAAAAAGAAAAAGAGATCCAGCTGGCTGATCTACCATTGCCCCTGAAGCAGGGGTGTAAAGATGAGGAGCTCGGGTTAGAGCGGGGGGTGTGTCAAGGCATCCTGAGGCATCCCCATGCAGTGGCCTACCAGACGGTGAAAGATACAGATACACAGAGGTATGTGCTGCAGGGGTGGGGTGGGTGTAAAAGAGAACCTAGAACTCTGATACATCAGTGCTTAGGGTCTGACCACATAAACAGTGGACTTGGCAGTGGGCCGTCAATCATCTGGTCACTCAGAGAGGGTGCAGGAGGCAAAAGCCTGGGGAGTGGAGTGTAGAGGCACAAGGTTCCCAACCCTCCCAGAAGCCTCAGGAACAAACAGAAGCAAAGGACCTGGTAGGAAACCAAGACCTCGGGAAGGGTTTTCTTTTGATTTGTGGTTCTGCTTTTGTTTATTTGTGGTTGTGTCTCAGTTGGGGGTTTCTATTGATGCAATAAAATACCATGACCAAAGGCAACTTGGGAAAGAAAGAGTTTGTTTCATTTTACAGTGTATAAGTCCATCACTGAAGGAAGCCAGGGCAGCAACTTAGAGTCAGGAATGGGAACAGAGACCATTCTTGCTAGCCATAGCTTGTTTGGGCTACTTTCTTTTCTTTTCTTTTTGTTTGTTTGTTTTTAGAGACAGGGTTTCTCTGTGTAGCCCTGGCTGTCCTGTAATTCACTCTGTAAACCAGGCTGGCCTCGAACTCAGAAATCTGCCTGCCTCTGTCTCCCAAGTGCTGGGATTAAAGGCGTGCGCCACCACCGCCCCACTGGGCTATTTTCTTATACAACTGGGGACCACTTACCAGGAGAGGCTTCATTCCCTGTAGGCTGGACGCTCCCACATCAATCATCAATTGAGACAATACCCTACAGACTTACCTACAGGCCAGCCTTTGGAGGCATTTTCTCAATTGTAGTTGCTTCTTCAATAACTCTAGCTTGGGTCAAGTTGACATAAAATTATTCAACACAAGTTTATGTGTCAGCTTGAATAGGCTGTGGGCTGCCCACTCATTTGGCCAAGAATGATTCTGGATGTATATGTGAGATGTTCTGGGTGAGATGAATATTTAAGTTGGTAGAGTGATTGAAGGAAAAGGGCCTCCTAAGAGAGGATGAGCCTCATCCAGTCAGTTCAGAAGTCTTCAACAGACAATGAAGAGTGATGCTTCCATGAGCAAGGAGGAGCTCCTCCTGCCTTGTGGTCTTCACAATGGCTCTCTTCTCTGTTTGGAGTCAAATAGAAACATTAGGTCGCAGGTCTGCTAGTTTCCAACTAGAATTACATCATTATCTCTCCTGGGTTTCCAGCCAGAGAAGGGCAGAATCTGAGGCATGTCAGCCTCCATGACTCTATGAACCAATTCTCTAGAATAAGTTCATATATGGTATAGTGTGTGTGTGTGTGTGTGTGTGTGTGTGTGTGTGTGTCTGTGCGTGCGCGTGCCCACTCATCACTCCAGTGGATTCTGAGTGTCAGGCCTGAAAGCTTGTTCATGGATTTGAGGTGTGCAGTTTCAAAGGGAGCTAGCTAGCTTCCTGGAGTTCAGTACTTGGCATCTTGGCATCTCCTAACTCAGATGTGTTCCAGATTGGTCTCTGCAAAAGTCTGTGGAGAGTTTTGTGTGCTTTCTTTATTCAGGCATATAGGTGCCCTAAGAAATATTTCGTTATAGCTAAAACTGAGACTGAATATTGTTTCCTGGCCTCCATGGTGTTTCAATGATCCTAATTGATTTCCTAGTTGTTATTAGCTTGGAATTCCCACAAGGAAGCTGCCTTATCAGACAGGGTGTCTCCAGAGTTAGAGATAGAAGTCAAACACTGTTGCTATCTGTAAACATAGTTAGAACTCTAAGAGCAGTACCACACAAGGCAGAATTGCTTTACAAACTAGAGAGTAGTTGAAAAGTTTACTGAACTAATGTTTGCTTACAAGCCAAACCATCCCCAGGAGCTGCTAGAACGGGACCTCCTGGTGCTTACCTGCTTCAGACCAAGAGAATTTGCTTAGGCTGCCAAGATAGCCCAGTGGGGAAGAGCACTGGCTGTTTGATCTTACTGACTTTGATGTGACCACTACCTGCCTACATGATCCCTAACATTCACCCTGTTTCTGCATACTATATAAGTCTGATTTTCACTTTGTGCAAATACACTCAGATTCTGCACTCCCTTGTGGTGTTTCTGTTTGTCACTCACCGAATTCTTTGCCCACCAGGCCAGAACTCTTATCACCCCGTAGAACAAGGGGTCCCCACAGAAACCCAGTTCGTGGCATGTGTGTGTGTATGTGTGTGTGGGCATGTGTGTGTGCATGCTCTAGGCTTTCCTTCTCTAGAAGATTCCAATCAGTACAGAGAATGCTGGTCATATGGAAGAAAGGCAGAATCACCCTTCTAGCTAAAAGGAGAGGGGTACACAACCTGAAGAGATAAGTAGGGTAGCCCTTTGGAGGGGAGGAGCTTGGGACAAGGACATTCACATCCCGAGGCCTTGTGTCTTCATCACATTTATCTTTGCCATTGCAGCAAATCCCAAGGTCTAGGAGGCCTTGCTAGATGGGACTGATACAGGAACCAGCTTTTGGCCTTTCTGTCAGCATCCCTTCTCAGAACACTGCCCCTACCCCCATGAATATCAGCTCCCTAAGAAACTGTTAGACCCATCCTCCAGCCCTAAGGATGCAGCCTTTTGGCAGATCTCCCCATAAGAACCTTCATACCAAGAAGGCCTAAGTCTCCATGCTAGGGACCTGTCTATTCCCTTGTCACCATGGAGCAAGGAAATGGGGTCTTTATAGCTACTGTGGCCTCCACAGGCTCAGGACCATCCTCTTCTTAACTAGCCCCATTTCTTGTAGTACCTGCAAAGAATAAATGAGGTCAAGGCAGGGTAGAGGGTGTCCTATGAAACAGTCAGAGGGCAGTTGAGGATGCTTTCTTAGTGGAGGGAGGCATCAGGGCCCAGCCTGGTTGAGTACAGAGTGTACACGTAGTCCCAGTGACAGGCAGATGCCTCCTTACCGCGGACCGGGGTT
>NW_022196904.1:57406956-57439533 GCF_008632895.1 Mastomys coucha
AGGCAGGAGACTGACTTTCCTTGAAGTTTACGCCTCAGATACTGCCTTCACGCAAAGTGTACGTGGCACCTCCTGCTGTCACCGAGTACTGATTAATTCCTGCATGTTAAAATACAGACTCTAGAGCCTACAGCCAACTGTTCAGCTAGCCTGGATGACCAGCAAGCTACAGGGATATACCTTTGCCTTTCTATGTTCTTGAAGGACAGGTGTGTTCCACCAGGCCTGGCTTTTCACACGGGTGCTGAGATCTAAAATCAGGTCCACATGTTTGCTTTCATGGCAAGCACTTTGCCAAGTGAGCCATCTCTCCACTCCACTTCCTACTTCCTTGTTTTTGTTAAGGCAGGGTCTCACTACACAAAACTCTCTGGCTGGTAACTCAGTCAGACTTCGCCTCCTGCTTGCAGCAATCCTCGTACCTCAGCCTCCCAGGCACGAGCCACCACACTTGGCTCATAAAACTCAATACATCAAGTTATAGCATGCTGTCCAGTTTTGCACTGTTTAGTTTTGCTTAATAATATGCCACATGATCTCTCCTGATCACTTCTTTTTAGTCTTGTAGCTTCATCAAGCAGTTGTACATTTCATCCCTTCCCCACGGACACAAATTATCTCCTTGCTGACACTAGACATTTCTTATGCTTGCCAGTGGGGTGGAGCCTCTGGGTCTATCACACAGTTCAGGATTTTGTGGATTTTGTTCCTGCTGAGTCAGAATGGCCCTCCACAGATGTATGACGACTTCTGATGGTTTTCATCAGGGTGTACAAAGTTCTCCAAGATCCTATCGATGCATGTCAGAGTAACTCCAACCCTCTTGCTGTTAGCAGCATCCCGTGGAAGGCTTTCTATACGAGGAAGTTGCCTGGATGGTAAGCTGGAGAGGAAGGGCTCTGAAATCTCCCTGGGATAATTCGTTTGACAGGGAAGGCTGCTATAAGAGGCAGTGGTTTCAACAGCTTTGCCAAACCTCTCTATGCACCAAGCAAGTGAGCCTCCAGGAGAGCCACAGCTTGTTTGGGAGGGAGGGAAGAAGGAAAGCGAGCCAGGGTAGATGGAAGGGTGACATCAGCTGTGAGACTTTGTTGGCATCTCTCCCCACCCCTCCCAGCGAACATAAAGTTTCCAAGCATTTCCAGTTGTCTGCTTCAGAGACACCAGCTATTTGGTGGCTTCAGGTTGGTTAGGACCATGGAGTACGGAAGTTAACATACAGTCTCCCTATTGGTTGCTTTGAGAGCAGGTAGACAGGAGTGACAGCTGTAGTAACCAAGGAAACCGCAGCTGTATCTTGGGGGCGGCTCCTGAAGGTCAGATAACCCTTTGAGGTTAAGGCGTGGAATCTGTGCTGAAGTTCTTCCCTCTTGTCAAAAATGGAGACCTTTCCCAGACCCTTTCCCGGCTGTCTCCACCCAGCCACACACAGGCGCAAAACATCTGCATCCTCTAAGGATGTTTAGCTTCATTATTATTAATATCATTTTCACTGTGGTTTTGACACACATACCCTAGCCCTTGTGGACTTTCACAAAGATCGTGAGAAGAATTACCCCAAGAGGAAGATCTGGTCCCAACATGATTTACAGGGAAAAAAAATATGAAAAAGTTGCCTACCTCATAAATATTCATAATGCTTTCTTTAAAATTCACAGCACAGAGCTCAGTGAGTTCCTACTCTTCCCCCTGGGACAGCCCACTTGGCTCCTTCCCTGAAGTGCGTGCCTTCCTTGCTTTGTAAAATGAAGTTCTGCTGAACTGTGTATCTCAGCTAAACACTTCTCAAGAAGAGAAGAATATGAGAAACCTTCCTGGTACAGTGGTTACTTTCTGTGGTTTCAGGTACCTGCCATCACCTGAAATCCTAGAGCTTTCCATTGAATGGAAAACTACAGAAGTAAAGAACTCATATGATTTTAAGTTGGGCACCACCATAAGCAGCACAATGAAATGTTGTGCAATCCCACCTTGGAAGAGATGCTGTATTAGGACTGCGTGGATATCCTTGCTGTGTCACGATTGTGTGGAATGTGGTTTATTAAGCATTAACTGTTTAACATTAAGAAAAGAAGAAGTAGGGCAGTGGTGGCACATACCTTTAATCCCAGCACTTGGGAGGCAGAGGCAGGTGGATTTCTTAGATCGAGGCCAGCCTGGTCTACAGAGTGAGTTTCAGGACAGCCAGGGCTATACAGAGAAACCCTGTCTCAAAAAACCAAAACCAAAAAAAAGAAGAAGAAGAAGAAGAAGAAGAAGAAGAAGAAGAAGAAGAAGAAGAAGAAGAAGAAGAAGAAGAAGAAGAAGAAGAAGAAGAATTAGGCCGGGTAGTGGTGGTACAGTCTTTAATCACAGGAGGTGGAGGAAGAGGAGGAGGGGGAGGAGGAGAACTTAAGTCCTTACACCTTTACACCTGGACCTATGGGGCCAGAAGAAGCCGTGCGGAGTACAGAGGTCCACGGAAGGAAAGGACCACGGAAGGAAAGGATTTAGAATCTCCATCTGGTTCCCCCTGCCCCCGTGCTCCTCCCAGAAGCCCAGAAACCCTGAGCCTGCAGAGACAATTGCCCCGCGCTCATCCCTACCCACACCCAGCACCAAGTGGCACCTACTAAAGCCAGAAGGATCTGAGAACTTCACCTTTCAACAGAGCTCAGCAGTACCAGCAATTTACTCCTTAAGTATTTGGTTCTTGTTAATTTCCACTCCATGCTGGTTTTGCTTTCACTTGGGTACAACTCAGCTGGGTTTTCAAGATGGCTGTTTATGTCTCTTCACCCAGTTTTCTATAACATACTCTTGTGCTCTCCAGCTATACCTCCTCATATTCCTCCCCTTGTTCCTACTTATCACATCCTTATCCCTCCCTTTTTATAAACCTAGTTATAACTTTCTATAGCTACTGATCCTTGCAGTGTCTCGTCTTCTCCTAGCCATTTTATCCGCCTTGTCTTTCCCAAGTCAACCTAGCATTTAATGCTTGTCCTTACCCACCCTAGGTCCCTCCCAGTCCTGTTCTTGTTAAATCTGATGCTATTCCATGCTGCCCTTGATTGTTTATCCAACAGCAGTTACTGAAGTCAGAAGGGTCACTATAGGATATTTGCATAACGGTGACACCCAGCAGCTGTGGTTGTTCTCCCAGTTAGAATCCTGGGGAGTGATACACAGCCTATGCCAGGAACTCTAAGTTCCCAGGCTGAGGAGGCTTTGAACTACACACTCAACTCTACCACATCTGGGTCCCACTTGAACACTGCAAATATCTTAACTGAAAACACACATAGTGGATAATACTATAAATGAAGTAATGGAATAATAAAATCTCAATGTAGTGACCTACAAAACACACACTAACTCCTCCAAACATTATTACTCCTCCAAAAAAGTATTAACCAGGCATGTATGGGGGATTATTAACCCTACTATAACAACATCTAGTGAGAGTGAATTGGATGAGATTCCATAGAACTTAGCGGTCTCCAGTGTATTCAAAGACATACACAATCGTATGAAATATGGGAGGTGATGAATTGTATAAAAAATGAATTCAGCAAAAGTAGAAATGCTGAAGACAACCCAATCTGCCGTCATGGAAGAAAACATTCAGTGTGTCAAATAAAGAGCTCTGTGAAGAGCCTTGGCAATCAAATGCATCCAGGAGAAGCTAAACTATCTGAGCCTGAAGACAGCCCAATGAGGACAAAGTTAAAATAAGAAAATACTAGCTGGCATGTCAAGATGCACGTGGCACCTCAAACTGACAAAACCTACAGCTGACGGGCATAGAAGAAAGAGAAGAGTCTCATCCTAAAGGCATATAACACATTTTCAGAAGAATCATAACAGAAAATTTCCCAGGGTTAGGAAAAGAGATACCAACCCAGCTACAGGAGGGAGACATTTTGGACATGAAACAAAAACAAGAAGCCCCCCCCCTTGCCACCACCCCATCATAGTTAATGAAAAACATGTATTGACACAACAGAGAAACACCAAGTCATATAGAAAGACAGGCCCATCAGAAAACAGCAGGTCTGTCAACTGGAACCTTAAAGCCAGGAGGGCCTGGACAGATGTATTTCATATTCTGATAGATAACTGCCAACATAGACCATTATAGCATTATAGCCAGTAATACACACACACACACACACACACACACACACACACACACACACAACCTTATCTGTTAAGAAGAGTACTCCCTTCTATGAGACAGGTGGTGGACTGGACACCTTTTATCCAACCCAGCCCAAGAGTCTGAGTCTCCTCTCTCCTTGAAGTTCCCTAGATACTCAGTCTTTTCCATCAAGTGGCTGAGGTCAGATAGAAGGAAGGGATGAGCCCAGGACATGGTGTGAGAAGGTGATGGTGTTTTACCAGTTCTAAGCAGCCCATGAGATCCTAAGCTCAAGCAAACATATTTCTGGTTGGGGATCACTTAAAGCCCTCCTGTTCACACCATTTCATTCAGCTGGGGGTGGGGCTGGGGGCCCTGCTGTGGTTTGAGTGTACATCTCCTGGGGGCACAAGCGTTAAAGCTGTGGGTCTCTTAGGTCAGGGGGTATACCCCTGAAGGGGATTGTGGGAACTCTATCCCCCTCCCTTCCTCACCATGAAGGTTCCGTTTCCTCGTTCACAGCCGCCATGACACACTGTCTCACCACAGATCCAAAGCAATGAAACAAATTAACCCTGGACCAGAGCTGTATGGCCGATAATTCCTGGGAAGAAGCTGTGTCTGCAGAGACAGGCTGATCATAACTCCAGCGACGTTGGGGAGGTTGAAAGAACCTTATCTTGGGCTAGTTCTAGCCCTCCGGAGCAGCCATTCCTTGATCACCTCTGTGTCAGAACTAACATCAAGTAGTAAATTAAAAACAACAACAACAAACAACAGAAACCTTTAGAATCTATTAACTTAGCAGACCCCACCAACCGGAAAGCTAAGGATGTCACCAGACAATATCAGGTTGTCTCTGATTCCTGGGAAGGGAAGGGTGAAGCTTCCCTTTTAGTTAATATGTGTCCACTGTGCAGGGGATGTCACAGGTCGCCTGACTGCTTAGGAGCTCCACAAACTCCCTTTCAGGAAGGAGTACTGACTGCCAGCCTCAGTAGGCCTCTTATCTCTCTGGAGCAGGAGTCAGCTCTGGAGGGAGAAAGGCGCAGCAGGGAACATGGTCTGAAAGGCCCAGAGCACAAACCTAGTTAGAACCTCAGCGGTTATGCACCAAAGTAAACCTCTTCTGGGTCATTTTGTTTCGTGCGAGACAGAGTCTCTATGCAGCCCAGGCTGTCCTGGAACTTGCCATGTAAACGGTGCTGGCCTCAAAGCTACAGAGATCCACTTGCCTCTGCCTCCTGAGTGCTGGGATTAAAGGCCCAAGTCACCACACTGGGCTCATGCCCATTCTGTTTTTAAACTGATGATCTTAGTTATGTGTCAAAAGCTGCCTGGCACAGGGACTTTGCTCTGCACCACTGGTCCTTTCACCAGAAGAGGAGTGCATTCCTGCCTCATGACCCTTCCTGAGCACAGGTTCCTTGTCCCTCCTGTTAAGAAAGCCACATCCTGTCAGCTTCCTCTCTGGTAACTGTGAGGAGCCTGAGGTCATGCCTGGATTGGCTTCTTTTCTTACCATGGTGATAGAATATCTGACAGAAACAACTTGGGAGAGGGAAAGTTAATCATGGCTCACAGTTGCAAAGAGATTTCACTCATCTTGGCAGTGAAGGCACAGTGGAAAGGGTGTGTTATTCACTGCATTCTGACAGGAGGCAGGAATCTGAAGCAGGTATGACTTCAAAGACCCCAAGTGGCCACTTCCACCAGCCAGGTCACACCTCCTAAAATCCACAGCCTTCAAAACAGTGTCATAAAGGGGGGTGATGAGAGGGCAAAACATGAGCTGTGGGGAGTCTGCATTCAATGACTAACTCGCAAGCTCTTAAGTCAGTCTGTCACCTGTTCATAACTGCTGGCATGAGACACAAGAAGCCTGGGACAGAGAGCAGGGCCTTCGTCACTCACTTCACAACAACAAAGGAACTGGGTGCCTGTGTCACCTTGTACCCTGACCCTCTAGTCATTCCGCAGGGCTCTGAGACAAATCAGCATGAACTCTGGATGGCTCCCTGTGACAGAAGTATGTGCCATCAAAGTTCTGAAGGCTAGAAATCTCAACTCAAGATACAAACAGGGCAGCTCCTCCCAGAATCTAACTTCCCCCTGGCTTCTGGGATGGGGGTCAGCAAGCTTGACCCGTGCTGGCGTGTAGCTGCTCCATCACTCCAGTCTGGGCATGTGTCTTCATGTGACTCTGTCTCCCATCATTCCCTGTCTCTCCGCATTAAGATAACAGCCATTAGACCTAAGGTCCGCACTAGCCCAACATGTAAACCTGACCATATCTGCAAAGGCCATATTTCCAACAAATAGATACCCAGGGTGGTCAGAACCAGAATTATAACTCTTCAGGGGACATAAATCAACCTATGGCATCCTCAGATCTCATGGGGCAATGATGGACACATAGCACATATGTATGGTTCGCAGGAGCTGGAAGCCACCTGTGAAGCTCTGTACAGAGGGTGACGTCATCTTTGTTCTCCCAAATAGCAAATAAACCCGCCCTTGTGCCACAGCGGGAGACAACCTGTCTACCTTCCAAGGCCTTTCGCTCCACAGACATCCTTTTAAAAGGTACAGAGAAGGAAGTGATTCTTGTGACACACTTACCAGATGGGCCACTTCAGGACTGACCCACAGAGATTTGTTTCCAATAGGATGCATCCTCTCTGGAGAGGGAGACAGCAGGTCAGCCTCCTTCCATGAAGCAGGGTATCTAGAGCCACCATAGAGGAAGTGGACTCATCCCAGCTTGCTACTTCATCCTATTGTCCTGCTTGCTTTCCATGGGACAGACTGAAGGGTCCAGTGAGGTCTCCTGAAGCCCTGAGACTTTTGTCTCTCCCCTTCCCTCCTGGCAACCTATGTCAGGCTCAGACAATGGCCCAGGACCTCTGAGGTCAGCAGGATTTACAGAACCCATCTTCACACTACAGTAGCCAGGAGACAGCAGGCCTGCTTGTCCTTATGCACTGGGAATAGGTTGGAGGGATCTCAGGTAGATACTCCATGTTTTCATGGCTCAGTTTCCCTACCTGTGAGCGTGCCCTGTGCCTTGGGTATGGAGAGATTGCTCAGCAATTCAGAGCCCTTGGCAATCTTGCAGAGAACACAGGTAGAATTCCCAGTACCCATATGGCAGCTCACAATCATCTGTAATTTTAGTTCCAGGGGCTCTAAAACCTTGTTCTGGCTTCTCTGGGCACCAGGCATGCATGTGGTACACATGTGTGCAGACAAAACACCCATATATGTAAAATAAAAATTAAAAAGAGAACAGAAAATAAAAACTGCCATGTCCTGGCATTGCAGTGGAGGGGATGATGGTGTGGAGGCTGGTGCACTCCACAGCGCCTGGAAACAGTGAGCATGGAAAAGTTGGGGTCCACCCCCCACCCCCCACTTCAGGGTGAGCAGAGACAGCAAAGCTCAACCTCTATTCTCCTTCAATGAAGCCAGCGTAGAGCCTGTGAGTCAGCTATGGTGATAGCCGCCTCCCAGAACATATGAAAGTATGATTACCCATGGATGGCACACAGGCCAGGCCTTCTTTTATGTTGAAAGTAGTAATTTTAAAATATTATTATTATTATTATTATTATTATTATTATTATTATTTTATTATTATTTATTTATTTTACTTATTCACTTTATTTCCCACCAACTGCCCCCCTCTGGGTCACCACCCCCTAAAATACTCCCCCCCTCCTCTGAGCAGGTGGGCCTCCCTGGCTATCCCTCTGAATCCTGGAGCTTCAAGTCTCTGTGAGGCTAGGTGCATCTTCTCACAGAGGCCAGACAAGGCAGCCCAGCTAGAACAACATATCCCACATACAGGCAACAGCTTTTAAGATAGCCCGCACTCCAGTTGTTTGGGACCCACTTGAAGACCAAGCCGCACATTTGCTACATATGTGCAGGGAGGCCTAGGTCCAGCCAGTGTATGTTCTTTGGTTGGGGGTTCAGTCTCTGAGAGCCCCAAGGGCCTGGGTTAGTTGACTCTGTTGTTCTTCCTCTGGAGTCCCTGCAATCCTTCCTCCTGTTCTTCCATAAGAGTCCCCACACTCCATCCACTGTTTGGCTGTGGGTGTCTACATCTGTCTGAGTCAGCTGCTAGGAGGAGCCTCTCAGAGGACAGCCAGGCTAGACTCCTGTCTGCAAGCATAACAGAGTATCATCAATAGTGTCAGGGTTGGTGATTGCCCATGGGAAGGGACTCAGATTGGGCTGGTTATTAGCTGACTATTCTCTCAGTCTCTGCTCCATCCCCTGTCTCTGTACTTCTTGTAGACATGATAAATTTTGGGTCCAAAGTTTTGTGGGTGAGTTAGTGTCCCTATCGCTCCACTGGGGTTCCTGCCTGGCTACAGGAGGTAGCCTTGGAAGATAGAGATCTGCAATAAGGGAGGCACCCAAGAATCAATAGGAGTGTCCTTAGCTGTGACTCACAGCATATGGAACCTGAACAGACCTTTTAACAGAGTAAGCAGGAAGTAAAAGTGTGGGTGGCCCTGGAGGATGGCCACCTGCCTGGAGTACCCCCACCTCTCTCTCTCTCTCTCTCTCTCTCTCTCTCTCTCTCTCTCTCTCTCTCTCTCTCTCTCTCTCTCTCTCTCTCTCTCTCTCTGTGTGTGTGTGTGTGTGTGTGTGTGTGTGTGTTGCAGTCACAACCAGCCATCATGAGAATGAGAAAGGGTGGGAGGGAGGAAGCTCTGTGGTGTCAAAGTGTCAAACCATTCATAGCAAGGTTCCCATTAGCAGCAAGCCCCCAAATAGATCCTTCTGTGGACGCAAGTCTAATGCTCTCCCTGGGTGGTGGTGCAATCTGGCCATCTAGATGGAAAGTTGCCGAGCCAGGCTCTGTTTCTATAATACACAAAAATCAAGTCAAGGACCATGGAGGATTTGCATGTCAAGGACAAGTCAGTGATGGGATTCAAAGCTTAGAACAAAGGCAATGGAGTCTGTATGCAAATCATTCGCCCGGCCAGGCAACCTGAAGTCTATCGCAGAAGAGCAGCGGCAGCAGGATTTCCACGAGGCAGCTCTGATTTGTATCTGCTAGGTTGGATCGAATGAAACAGATGTTTCTATTCCGTGACAGTGAAATGTCAACCTCACATGGTTCAAGCTAATACCCACGGGGAAGTATGTGTAAACAGAAGGCAACAGCAGCAGTCTCTGGTTGCCTCCTCCATGCCTACATCCTTCTCAGTAAGACTTCCTGGTTCTACTCAAGGTAGCAATTTATTTAACTCAAACACCAAGGCTCCCCAACCTCATTTACTGCTAACTATAGTTTTGTTGATTTCTGATCAATACATGACAGCGGAAGTCTTGGGTGTGGTGGCCAGAGTCTCTCTTTAGAGATGGAGTATGCTCTCTGTGTGTCTGCTTCTCCATAGCTTCCTGGAGCAAGGATATTGCATCTGGTACCCTAACAACCATGGTGGGGCAGAGAGGCCTGAGTACTACATCTGTTCCTGAGGGAAACTGAAAGAGAATACTGGAAGACATTTGCATCACTGATGTGCTTGAAAAGTCTCAACACAAATCTTGAAATGCCTATCTATGTCCAGCCTTCTTTACTTTGCTTGTTTAATTTATTTATTTTACAGAAGACATAAATAAACTTCTATCCAACTTCTTGGTTTCTCCGCTACAGGCCACTGTACGTAATGCAATTAGCACCGTGGTCCACAGAGGAGCGAACCCAAATGGCAAGCATAGAGAGATGCTCCAGCTTGTCAGTGGTGCAAATTAAACAACATATCACTCAAGTTCATCAGACTGGTGGAAAACGAAGTCAATATTAGTGTGTATTGTGCACGAAGATCCAGGGAGAAGGAGTTATCATATGCACTGCTGCTGAAACATGGATTCTTACCATTTTTGCAAAGCAATCTGGCAATACCTGTTTAAATTCAAACTACATATACCATCATTCTGGCAAGCCCTATCCTGGGAATCTAAGAGCATGAAAATAACCACTCCCCCTGTGTGTATGTGTGCGTGTGTTTGCTTGCTAGTTTTGCATGGAACTTCCCTTCAAAGGTTTGTGTCAAAAAAAAGATATGTGAGGGAAATACACGAACTCTGGGTCATTGACATTGAGTGACACTGTCTCAGGTGTGATTCCTCTAGAACATGTTGAGTCTGAGGAATAGGGGGATTACTGGGACTCTCTCCATAAGAAGTGGTGGGGCCACAGCTCCCTAGGCTCCCATAATACTGCTCTTTCCCCTGTCTCCCAGATGGGACAATGGCCTCAGTCATTATTAATCTCTGGGTTGTCCTGGTGCCTTCTCTGTCTTCTCCACTCCTATGACCCCCATGTCTTTGTTGTGACTTCTCTTAGGTAAACCCTCTCTGCCACTGAGACTTCTCTGACAACTCTCTATGACCCTGTGATGTGGAAGGTGAGGCCAAGGGTCCAGGACAGAGCAGATCCTCAGTGATGGGGGTGGGTGGGTGTCCTCCATGTTTAAAGAGACCATCTGCTCAATGGTCCCATGTTGGTCCAATACACACTCAACCATTATATTTAATAAGGTGTGATGTTGTGATCATGTGGTAAAAAGGGAATCATTCTAAAGATATCCATGCCCCTCCCTCCCACTACCAAGCTATTGAGACAGTGAGTCCCAAGGGACTGGGATTTCCCAGAGTCTCATACTGGGAACAGGAATGGCTGGGACCTTGGCCACAGTCCAAGAACTTATCTCTTAGAAAGGATGTCACAGTTTGCAAGGACAGCCCAGGAGCAAGAGGCTGAGACATTTATGAGTCACTGATGAGCAGGACCACACCTTGACCTGGGCTGCCTAGCTAAGCATACTGCTTGCCTTCAGTTTAAACTGAAATCTCTGTCAGGACCCTGAAATGGACTTGGGTGTCACTGGATTGTCTGTTCCTTTCCCTGTTATGCTGAATTGAATGAATCCTCCCTCTCTGCTTTTTAGCATCCTGAGTCTCTTTAATTGGCTTCTTGATGACAAGCAGTCAACCCTGGCTTGTTAGGCCCCATCCAAGTTCTGAGCAATCTAACAGTGGGCATGTTTTGTGTGTGCACAAGATACATGGGCTTGATCTCTGGTTTAGGGTAGGAACAGCTGGCATAGGCCCTTTGGGAGTTTGCTCCTATGTATAAGTGTGACCACTCCCATAACTTGGGGACCCCTGGGGGCTTACCTCCTATGGTCCACCTTTGGAAATGCAGAACTTCCACAAAACAGTCCCTGCGAAGAGCCTGAGGTACAGCCTGTGGTCTCTGTTTCTGCACTCATCAGACCCTGGTTTCGCTTATCATTTCCACCTGCTCCTCAATCTGGGCAAGCCTCTCACACTCTGGCCTCAGAAACACCACTGGGTACAGCTCCAACCCTCTCCTTTCTGGTAGAAGGGCCTCAGATCTTCCTCTGACTTCAGAGGCTTGGTACCTGGCCCACTTCCTTGCTGTGCCTGGTCCTACCACCAGGGGGAGAAAGGTTGGGATGAGAAGGTCCAGGGGTCTCTTAGGCAGTACCCTTGACTCTCTTCTTTCCTATGCCAGTCTCTTGTCACTGTCAGCTTCCCAGCCTTGACTCCCTCCGGACTGATATAAGCCTATCTCTATCAGATAAACAAGGTCCTTTAGAGAGGAGGCCTCAGCCAGGAGGCCCATATACGCACTGAAGCATGGTCACACTTCCAGTGCCAGCCCCTGAAGGAAAGCTGAGTCCTCCACCTGGTCCAGAAGCCATCAACTGTCAACAGTTACACTTCAGCATCTTATCACAATTTTGGAGGGAGGGGGTTGATACAGGGTTTCTCTGCATAATAGCCCTGGCTGTCCTGGAACTCACACTATAGACCAGGCTGACCTCGAACTCACAAAGATCTGACTACCTCTGCCTCTTGAGTGCTGGGATTAAAGGCCTGTGACATCACACCTGCCTCTTTTGATCACAGATTTTAAGGATTCTCTTTAATAGTTTCCTGTCTGGACTGTTTATCGGGGTGGGGGAGCTTCTTAAGTGAGGGTTTTAATCCCATTACTGCAATAATGCAAACACCTGTATCCTAGAGGCCCCTACCACTAACATGCAACCCTCTGTCTCTGAGTTCATAAACTCCAAGACCTCATGTAAATGGAGTCATAGGTTGTCTTAGTCAGGGTTTCTATTCCTGCACAAACATCATGACCATGAAGCAAGTTGGGGAGGAAAGGGTTTATTTGGCTTACTTCCACATTGCTGTTATCACCAAAGGAAGTCAGGACTGGAACTCAAGCAGGTCAGGAAGCAGGAGCTGATGCAGAGGCCATGGAGTGATATTCCTTACTGGCTTGCTTCTCCTGGCTTGCTCAGCCTGCTCTCTTATAGGACCCAAGACCTCTAGCCCAGGGATGGCACCACCCACAAGGGGCCCTACCCCCTTGATCACTAATTGAGAAAATGCCCCACGGCTGGACCTCATGGAGGCACTTTCCCAACTGAAGCTCCCTTCTGTGATAACTCCAGCCTGTGTCAAGTTGACACACAAAACTAGCCAGTACATAGGTTATTTGCCCCTTTCTAATTGCCTTTACTTCTCTCAAGATGGTGTCCTCAAGAGACATTCATGTTGTAGCATGCATAAGAAGTTCCTCCCATTTCAAGGCTAAGTAATATTCCATGTACGCCTGTCACATTTGCTGTATCCATGCACCTGTTGGTTGGTGCCTTTCTGGGCTGATCCCAACCTGTTAGCTCCTATGAGAATTGTGTCATGTGCATTTGGTATACAGACCTGCTTGCAATCCTCTCTGTTATGTGCCTAGAGGTGGGCTGAATCATCTAAGTCTATGTTTAATTATTTGAGGAGCTTCACACCTTTTTAACTCGAGCTTATTGAGGAGTAATTTAAATCATTAAGTTCATCTTCTTTGAGTGCCATGAAATAAGCTGTGACCAGTATTGCAGATGAGATTAGACCATTGCTGTTCTTCCCAGCCACTTTTGCAAACAAATCCCATTGCCCACTCCACCTCTGCTTCCAATTCTGACACCCACGGTGCTGACTTTTTGTTTCTTTTCTCTTACAAACCCCACAATGTCATTTCAGGAGTCTCGTTTCTTTCCCTTGGCATTTTGCTTCTGGGATTTGCTCGGAAGACCACATACACCATGGGTTCCTTTTTGTTCCGAGGGACAGTTTCCAAGGGAAAGTGCCACCATCAACTTTGCCATTCACTGACTGATCTGGATGATTATGAATAATCCAGCCATGTCTCTTCCTGCTCTGGTCTTCATGTCTTGGGTAAACACCAACAGAGGAATGAGTATGGGCATCTTTTCAAGAGCCCTGGGTCTCTGCAGCACTGCCAGGGAACCCTGATGATGTCTTGAGGAAATATGAAAACTGGACCTTGCTTAGATTTAATGGATCGCAAGGCTGTCCGGTGCCCCACCTCCAGGCACTTGGGAGTAGACAGGGCCCTGGAGGTGTTGAATTAAGCCTTCCAAACCTGGATATAATTCCCAGATGCTGGAGCTCAGTTCAAAGGTTAACCAGAGAAAGTTGAAAGACTGAAAAAAATGGGATGAGGGGAGACCTTGGGGAACAAAGTGAGGGTGTCAGGCCCCACCTCGAGAACCTTTAAATGCTCACCCACAGCATACAGAAAGGAATGTGGGTGTGACTCTAAGGAAACAGAGCTATTCTAAGGTGAGGCCCTTCAGTCATCCCTGACTTGCAGCAGGCAGAGTGAGTGACCAAAAGAAACCTTTTGATGGTCCACGGGAAACCTCTAAAACAAACCATCCCAGAAGACCTTGCACTCCCCAAGGAAGTCTGAGGGCAGTGACTCCAGTTGATACCCACTTAGCACAGCTCACCCTATCCAACAGGTTCCCGTCTCCAGGTACTTTCCCATCCTCAGCCCTGAGTATGATTGAGTGTGATATAAATAAATCCATAGACAAGGGGGATTAAACTTCACCTGACAAACCTAACCTGTCCCTGTGTAGAATAAGGCTGGATGCTCTAGATGCTCCTGTTAGGGCTCAGTCTCCATCAGTTTCAGTCAGTTTCAGGGGCTTTGACAAAGTGCCTTAGACTCATTCCCCACAGTTTCATGAAAGGAAATCCAAAGTCAGGGTGGTGGCATGGTGTAGTTCTGGTGGGGGTGGGGGCTTGGGGGTTGTGTTGCCATCTAGGCAGCAGACTGCTGTCTTCACACCTGAGTTTTCTCTACTATAGACTGGGATCTGATATAACCTCTGCTAGTCCAAAGATCAAATTTTGTCGGGATGATCCCCAGTGAGTGTTCAGCAGTTACAGCTCATAAGGTAAGAGGGAAATGCTGGCTACACCGTCCTCAAGAGGATACAAAGAGAAGCATAAACCTTCATTTTCCATTAAAGGAATTCATATTCAGGCTTGCCATGGACTGACTTCTGTATCTCCTTTCTTTCCTGTTGAAATCCTACCCTCTGAGGTGAACTTTTAGAAGGTAGAGCCTTAAAGAGGGGACTGGTTTAGTGCCCGTGAAGGGCTTGGCTTAGCCTCCTTAAGAGAAATGAAAATGAAAAATGGAAAGACAAAGCTTTTGACATTCCATGGCAGTTCTGCTCAGCCCTGGAGTTCGGAGCCATATCCAGAAAGCTACATAGTTGGCTCCCATACCTTGCACCCTCTGTCCTAGGAGAAGGCTGGACTTGGGAGGAGACCACATGTTTGACAAGGGTTGGAGTCTGAGTGGACACCTGCTGATGAGATCAGTCTCCACTAACTTGGGATCAGATCAGTGGACCTATTCTTGTGGCTGGGCCCCTGGCCCACTTTGACAGGTGGGACATACCTCTCATCCAGGCCTGTCAAAAACCACGAAGACCTCAGTGGGGAACATATGAGTGTGTGTCTGAGGGAACTGTTGGGTATATTAGCAAGGGTAGCCTCCTGAGTTGAGTGGCAAGGTAAACACACACCATTTGTTTAAAGCCAGAAAGAAGAGTCATGTGGCTGGCAGAGAGGGCCATGACCCGGTGCCTTCCTGGCCTTAGACATTTAGAGTATGACTTTTAGTTTTATTCTAAACCATAGGAAGAATTTCTGGGCTCTTGTTTTAACGTTGATTCCCAGAGAGGCTTAACACCTTGGTTCAGCTGTCAGCCATCTGCATTCTTTGGTGCATTGTCGGCCCACGTCATTTAGTTTCTTCCTTATTCATTGGGTGAGTCTTACTCTATTAAGGATTTTAGTCTTTGTTACAAAACAATGCCACAGGTACTCCTCCCTTTTCCAAATAGCAGGGACTCTCTGGCTAGCCAGATGATACATACTCTGGCTTATCCAATTCTGGTCTGTGTTGTCACGGCAACATTTCACATCCCTGAACTTTTGTTTATCTCTGAGCAGGGGCTGGCAACCATTCGGCCCCTCAAAGGATATACTAGGTGGAAGACTCAGGATGAGGCTACCTGGGACAGGCCTCCTAGGTACGCTCCTGGCCACGGATCAGGACGCACATGAGTCAAAGGTCTCTCCTGCCGGGAAGAAGACCGAGGCTTAGCAGAAAGCCGAGGCCACCGCGAAGGAGGCCAAGTTTCACACCTGGCTCAGAAGGGGAAACTGGGCACAGCTGGGACAAACGACAGAAGAGCAAAAGTCCAGGGTCCACGCTGGAGCCCCGCCCATCAGGGCCCGCCCCTTGAGCAGGGCTCATTCTGACCTCTCAGCACCTCCGGGCTCTGCCAGGGCCCGCCCTTCTCTGAAGTCATTGGTTGGCTTTTAGTCCCCGCCCCCGGAAGACCTGCTTTTTTGCAGCCAATCGGCGGGCGCAGTGGCGGTGGAGCCTGGGAACGAGGTACCCGAACCTGGACCGGGGTCTGCTGGGTTGACTTGGGGGTTCAGGGCTTCTGGCTCTGTCACTGTGGGCTCGGTGGGTGGGCTGCCACTCCAGGGCCAGTGCCTGTGTCCACGGAGGGCTGGTGCCGGCTTGCGGGAGTGGCGGGATGTGTATTCTTTGCAAAGTTGGGGCCCGGCCTGTTTAGGCCCAGGGGCGGGGACGTCTGAAATTTGTTTTGTCTCCTGCTTAATGACAGCCCACCTGTCATTGGAGGGAAACTGAGGCCTCTTCTGGCCGCCCCGGGACTTGTTGTCTGTAGGACTTCAATTCTGTAGGACTCAGAATTTGAAACCAGAGAGAGATACGCTGAGGTTGGCTGTTCCCTTAAAGGACCACTCAGAAGGGACCACCAGGAATGCCTGGAGTCCCATTCCAGCCACTTGGAAGGGAAAGGTTAGTTGTGGCTCTGGCGTTTGACTCTAGGTGACAATAAGGGGACTATGGATTGAAATGAGTCCAGAGTGACCGTGAGAAGCAGGCAAATTGAAATTTGATAGGTTTTTTTCCATTGCTCACCTCTTAGGTCATATTAGCCAGGGTCAAAATAAGAGAACTATGGTTGTTCTCAGCTTCTGTCCTTTTGCCCTGAAGACACCTTGGGATGCCTAACGAGGTTTTTATCCAAAGATTCTGAATGAAAGATTCTCAATGTCAGGGAGCTGTGAACAGTGCTCACTTCACACAATGCTGAGACATAAGTGGCTTCTTATGTGGGCTAGGGGAAGCACAGCTGGGGATGGGGAAGAAGGGTGGGGAATCTTTTCTGCACATAGTAAGCAGTTAGGAAAAGTATGATGTCATTCTGCCTCAGTGTCAGGTGGATAGGTGTGAGGATGCTATCCTGCTGTCCTGATGCTGTTTGTTGGATCTTGGCAATATTAGGAAATTACTAAGGAGACAGTTCTCTTTAGGAAGCCAGAGGAGAATGAATAGCATTTGTGTGGAATTAACTCCAGGTTTGATTTTCAGTTAAGAGAGAAAATGAGGCAGAAGGAAGTCTTAGCCAAGACCTTCCAAGGCCCAGCTGTTGTCTGTAGGACTTCAAACAGCCACGTTTACATGTTCAAGAATGACAGCGGGGACTCCGGGGACTCTTCTGAGGAAGAGTCACATCAGGTGATGTTACGACCCCGGGGCAAGGAACGCCTGAAGAACAGCCACCAACCACCAGGAACAGGCAACACGGTTCTGCTGCAGCGGGAGCTGGCCCAGGAAGACAGTCTTAACAAGCTGGCTCTCCAGTATGGCTGCAAAGTAAGCTGACTCAGTCCTCTGCCCTCCAGGGTTGAGAGAGACACAGGGGAACCACTATGGGAGGGGTCCTTGTTCTTCCTGAGGCCCATAGGTAACTAGAATCCTACATAGCCAGGGCTGGAAGCTGGTAGAGGCACCCTTCATTCAGAAGTCTGGGTTCAGGAAGGGTCAGTTAGTTGGGAACCTCATTGAGGGTGTCCTTCCCTTTGCCCTACCCTCCACAGGGACACTATGAAACAGTGTGGTCTGTGAGCACACTGGATTTAAGATCTTAGGGCTGGAGATGGTAGGCAGAGTCTCCAAGTTTCTGTGGCATGCTTCTCTCACTACTTGTGTTTTCTGACCTTTGCTTGACAGTAGCTAATCTGACTAGTAGAGTTTTCTTTCTTCTCCCCAGTAGAACTGCATGGTCTAGCCTGTGCTGTGCGTTTGTATAACCTTATCTTTCTCTTTAATTATGTTTTTAGCACTCAGAGTGATTAACAGTGGCAAAGTAAGTTGGAAAGTGTTTCTGGAATCGCTCTTTTTCTCCCGCATTGAAACAGTTTGTTTCCTGCTGTTGACTCCATGCTATATACATGCTATATTCATGGTATATAGTACATGCTAAAACCATGCTATATACTGACAGCAGCTTTCACCAAGGTTGTATCAGCTACACAATTAAAAAAAAAAAAAAACCTCTACCTCCTAAAAATTGTCTGTGGTTTATCTAAAAAGATCCAAATGAGCAAAAAAAGACTGTGTGGGTGTGGGAAATCTTTCCCAAATAGGGGCTCATCTCCAGGGATACACAGCATCTTAACATTGCTCTAGCCTTTGTATTTGGATCAAATAATCTGCTTCTGTAGGCATAACATGCTTTATAGACCAGGGACTGAATAAAACCTTCCCAGCAGAGCTTTGAAAGGTAGACTTATCTTTCATATCATGTCAGAATGGCAGTCTCTAAGAAACTCAGGATGGGTATGTACTGTCTCCACTAACGAGTCCAGTTCCTATTGGAGGTGAATACATGTGCTGCTCATGTAGTGCACAAAGAATGAAAGCTGTCAAGTTCCTCCTGTTTGTTGGTCTCAGAGCAAGATTAAAAGCATCCTTCAAGCCAGTTCAGTAAGACTCTTAAAAAATGGCTGCTGAGTAAAGGGATCGCACACTCTGTGGGCTGTACTTACATTCTAGAGAAGTTTTTCCCTAGCTTGAGGGGAGTTTAAAATTTGGCTCCCTGTTCCTCCTTTTCTGTTAGAAGCTTTGTGTTACTTCATAAAATCCACAGTCATAGTCCAACCATCTTAGTCTGAGGAAAAAAAAAAAAAACCCTCAATCCAGAAACTCCTGGCTGATGGCTGATTGCCTAGCCCGCATCTCATGAGAAGTGTCATCTCTTCACGCTGAATTAACTTCTAATCAGGAATACGTTCCTGTGCCTGCCCTGCTTCTGGGAAAGTGTTGAGGGAGCATCCTGAGGAAGCTCTCTCAGGTGCCAGGCAGAGACTCTGCATGTGTGCCCAGAGCCAGCTCGGGCTTTGGTGAGCTTGTCTGGTCACTTGCTCAGCTGGGTTCTGGGGAGATGGGAGCACTGAGTTAGACAGGAAGGGTGACAGTGTTGGTCCTGTTTCACCCGAAGCTTCTGTTGTAGTCACAACACCTTCCAAAGTTGATTAGAAACTGTTCAGAGTAGAGCAGTTGATTTCTAAGCTATTCATGAAGAGGTAAAAACCAAAGACCTTATACTTAGCTGAAGTGGGGCTGGTTGCGCTTTCCAGCCTTCATGGGCGCCTCCACTGGAGCCCCGACAGACAAAGGTCTATGCTAGGTACTGGTTTTAAGGAGCATTGCATGTTTATAATGCATGGCTTCCATAGGTTGCAGATATCAAGAAAGCGAACAACTTCATCAGAGAGCAAGACCTGTATGCTTTGAAGTCAATCAAGATTCCGGTGAGAAATCATGGGATCCTCACGGAGACCCACCAAGAACTAAGGCCCCTTGGGGCCTCATCCTCCGAAACCAGGGTGACCTTGGTAGAACTGCCTGAAGATGAAGATGCCCTTGAGGCAACCCCTCAGAGCAACCAGCTGACAGACTTCTTCAAAGGCATTGATGAGAACATTGAGCGGGCTGTGCAGTCTGACGTCTTCCACAGTGACAGCTGCTGTGTGGAGGCCCCAGATGAGCCGCTGCTCCCCATAACCCGGAAGCCAGCGGCCGATGGTGCAGACTGTGGGATTCAGTGGTGGAATGCTGTCTTCCTTATGCTGCTCATTGGGATCGTGTTGCCAGTGTTCTATCTCGTCTACTTTAAAATACAGGCCACCGGGGAGGCCTCAAATAGCTTGAACGCAACTGTTGTCCCCAATGGCTCGATGACACTGAGCCCAGTTCCAGGGCAAGCCCCCAGGTTGGCAGTTCCGGTGCCTACCCTCCCCACTTCAGACAACCAGGTCAGCCCTACCACCCAGGCAGGGGCCTAAGCTCATTCTTTTCTAGAGTTGGCAGGCTTCAGCAATTGGCCCTTGATGTGTGTAACTGTCACCAACTCTTTGCAGAAGGTGTTGCATTTTGCTTCCTGAGATGTGCGGACGCCATGGCAGTCTAGATTGTATAGACTGAGGAATGGCTTGGCCTAACTCAAGGATGCAGGAGCCCAGACAGCCACTGTCCCGGCAAGAGAAACATTTACATGAAATGCATGGCCCTTTCTTGAAGACATGTAGGGGCTGGCTGCGAGTTCCTGTACAGCCATTCTGTGCAGGCTCCTAAGTAGACTGTGACAAGGCATCTGCGCTATTGCTGTCCCAGGTGTTGGATGGGGTCAAATGACTGTCACAGTGTCCCTGCCTGCTAAGGGGAAAGGTGGGCTCAGAGACATGCCCTGTGTCTACATCAAGGTGCTAAATAGTATGTCACTGAGTTTGTTACAGTTGACAGCCTGACATGTTTGCCTCTTATTTGGCCCCACTGCGGCAACGAGAGCCCCACATCCAAACCTCCATCCTTTGATTTAAGCCATACCTCCAGAGTCACATGAGGAGCATCTCTGTGGTGGCTCCCTGGATTGTCCCAGTTGGCATCTGGGAAACAGCTGGTATTGGCAAGTGTTTTGAAGGGACTACATCCACCATTAGGGTTCTATCATATGGGTCTTTGAAGCAAACTTGTCAAGAACAGTGGGTCCCACCCCAACCCCTACCATGTGCTCCCAAAGCAGAGTTCTTCATGCTGCCTCCTTGACTCATCTATTCTCTGGGTCCTTAGAGTAAACTTGCAGATACTGTGTCTCAGTGTTAAGACCAGACACAATGTCAGTTTCCTGTAACAAAATAATCTCCAGTGGGAAGGTTTATCTTGGCTCATAGTTTCCATCCATGACCTGAATTGGGAGGGGAGGTTATGGTAAGAACACTATGGAGGAGTATGTGTGGTAGAACAGATTATTCATATGACAGGGAAGAGAGAAGGGGAGACGAGGAGCTTGGGTGCAGGCATCACCTTCAAAGTTCTGCCTGCAGTGACCTAACTTCCTCCCACTAGGCCCCATTTCTTAAAGGATCCACTCCTTCCCAACACTGAAATGAGGACCAAGCCTTTAAGATATTTGCCTTTGGGGGACATATCCAAACCCCACCAAAGTAACTCTGTGAAAGGCTGGAAAGAGAGGCAGGAGGGTGCAAAAGGCTCAAGGTTTCCTCAGCGGCTCCCTGAGGGCAGCTGGCCATCAGCGTCCTGTAACCTGTGTGGGAGGAAGGGATAAGTCAGATTGCCTTGTCATAGCAGGGACAGGCAGAGGTGGCTGCGAGCTCAGCCTCCAGGCCGACAGGCTAGCAGGCTTCTGGGATGGTTACCAAGTTGACACTTAGGCTTAGAAATCTGACCAGAGGAGCAGGATAGTACTGGAGCTGGGCCTCCTGTCTGAAAAATAATCCACCCAGAGTGCAAATAACAAATTTAAATCGTCTTCAGAATTGAGTATTTTGAGGCCAAAAGTGAGCCCATGAATCCTGGTAATAAACATCTCGATTATGTATGTGATTTCTGTCTGGATGCTCAAGACCGTTGTGGCTGTGAAGTTTCTCTTAATTGTTGTCATCATTAACTTCATCAGGCAGGGCTCAGATCCCCATGGGAAAATAATTTTGGCAGACAGAGAATGTCTATATTTTTTTGTATTCTGTCTCAAGTGTTGGGGACTTGTTACTGCCTGTATAGATTCCTAAGTAGAACATGACAAGGGATCTTCAATGTCGGGGCTCCTGGGGTTGAAGGGGGTCAAATGACTGTCACAGTGTCCCTGCCAGCTGAGGGCAGGGGTGGGCTTGGCTCAGAGATGTGTGTTCTGTGTCTAGGCAGACCACGGTGCTACGCAATAGTATCAGTATATCACTGAGTTTTAACATGTTACACTTTTAACTTGTATTCCTGTATTTTTCTCAAGTGGAATAAAATAATTTCTTCTGTGAAGGAAACACGATTCTCCCTCTTTTCATAATATATGGATATTGGAAACAGAGTTAAAGCTGAGTGACAGCACTGGAGTAGACGACAGTAGCCTCTGCCTCCTGCTGAGCCTGGGCAAGCTGCCACAGGCTCTTGCTGTGCACATCCTTATGTGGCCAGGGAAGGACAGACTAAGTGGTAAACAGTGCATTCTGGCCCACTGACCTACATATGTTTCATAATTCAAGTAGATCTGTGAAAGACATACTATGGAGTTCATTTCCTGCTTATTTGTCCTCTGGGGGTGCTTTTGAAAAGATTTTTAAAGTTTTAAAATTATGTGCTTGTGAATTCTGGTACCCTTGAAGTTCAGGGAAAAGTCTAGGATCAATTGGAGCTAGAGTTCTAGGCAGTTGTGAGCTGCCTGATACTGGTACTGATAACTACCCTGGGGTACTCTGCAAGAGTACTGAGTACTCCTAACAATGTAGCCGTCTCTCCAGTCTCCAACAAAGTGAACGTTTTAAAGGATCACTTAGCATCTTTTTGTTTGGGCCTAGTGCTCCATGTAAAACCTAAGGAATTTTCTTAGTATTGGTGTGGTGATTTCACACAAGGAGGACAAGGCACCAAGCTGGGCTGTACACTGCATGCCTGACCAGCAGGAGGCAGAGGAGAAGATGCACTCAAATTTATGGATTTGACAATCATAAGGGATAGACTGGGCTCTGGGCCATACTTAACCTTGTAGAGAAAGCTCAGTCACACAAAAGATGGCTGCAGCTAGGAGCCAAATACACTAAGGTATACCCTGTGTTGTTTGTTGTCCAATGGATGCCATGGAAGGCCAAGCCTTTTGTACAGGAACTCCCGCCTTCCCAATCCCATCATAGGTAGGCCTTGACTGTCACATTACAGGTAGAAAGCTAAGGGCCTGCAGCTAATAAGGGCTTGGCAGCCCCAGAGCTATGTTCTTCCGGTTCTGTGGCCTTACTGCCCTGCTGCCCACCAGGCTGCTGCTGGTGGCTCTGTCTCCTTAGTACTACCAGCTGGCTGCATTTGGTTATTTTAAGGTACAATTTCATTGCCCTGAATAAGGAGCACGGGCTACTTTGTAATCTGTACTCCATCCATCCACATACACTCCAGCTCTTCAGAATACGAAGAGATGATGTGACAACCAGTCAGGGCCCTTGTCCCCTGACCTCAAAGTGCTGAAGAGCTAGGAGGTGGTGTGATGAAGGCTCTGGGCCCCAGAGAGGTTCTCTAGATGAGCTGAGCCAATTCTTCCTTAGCTGACACCAGGAAGGGCAGTAGTGGGAGTCAGTGAGACATCGGGCAGGTGCTTTTTAGGGAATGCTCTTTAGTGTGATCAAAGGATTAGAGGGTGGAACATAGGGACTGTGAGTAGCTGGTGACCTGGTATGTAGGAAGTGTGAAGGGAATTATAGAAAAAGGTTGCTGGAATGGTTTGGGGCCAGATGCACAACAACCTGAGTTTTACATTTAAGGGTTTGGCATTATTTCAGGAAAACAAGAGGTGATTCATGATGGCAAGGGAGGCTGACACCACTGAACAAAGTGTCCTTCCTTATTATCCCCATTATCCCCTAATTCTTTTGTCTGATCCGTGAATTCCTATAGTTTCATTTGATTTGGAAAATTGCCATCATTGTTAAATTGAAATTCCTAAATGCTGAGTGGGTAAACGTTGGGGAAACCTACTATTCAAGTTACCTCCAAAATACTTAACCAATTACAGAGACAGCACTTTCCAGTGAAGCCTAGAAGAAACCTTCACCCTATGAAAGGACAGCCATCTGTAGTAAGACACACTGACGCAGTCAATTCCAGAACCAACTAGGACACATCACTTTGGGCTATTTGCCTAAATATAGCACCTCATCCCAGTCACTCTCCGACTCATCCACAGCTAAGTGGCGTTCAGCTGGACAGGTGGCTGGGGGTGGGTTGCAGCCTTCCAGCTGGCAGAGAGCTTGGAAAATCACTTTCTTGGCTGGTGCCACTCAGACACACAATCAGCTTAAAACCAAGATAAAGGTTTAGAGCAAGGCACCCATGGGAGCTGACTAGGAACTCAAAGTGAATTGATATTAAGTAGCTGCAGCTGTGATTAGAATATTTTTAGCCACAGGGCTCAAACAGCTTTCAAAACCTGCTAATAAGAGCCCCATTATAGCCAGCAAGCAAAACTAGTGCAAAAAATTAACTTGATTTGACACCAAGAATCTGCTTAGCTAGGAGCTGGCTCACAAGGCAAAGGAGAGGAAGAGGACTTTTTTTTTTTTAAACTATGGGTTTGGATAACTGGAGCTTTTCTGGTTTCTGGCTCAGTTAAGATCTGAAAAGTGGGAAGGATCTGCTGTAACAGCCAGCCATCTCTGCAAAACACAACTCCAAACTTACACCCGTTTTTTGCCTTGACCTCAGTGCTGTATATATAATCTGGGCAAAACTAATTTCACACTGTAAACCTTAAAGATACATGGGACCGTGATAGGAAGTGCTAACACCTAGTGCCCTCAGCACTTGGGGCTATTCTCCATGATAGTTCTTGGAGACCCACTGGACTTAACTGAGCTGCAGCATAGCCAGGCTGATACTGGGGACCAGATGGCTGGCTGCATCCTAGAGGCTCTAGGGCTGTCTAGATGCCACAGGGTGGAATGGGGAGCAGGTGCTCATGCCAGAACCTACTCTTTTCCCCAGGCAAACATGACAGAGTCTGGATGTATGGTCAAAGCCAGGCCATCTTTACTGGAGTGAGTGCAGGAGACAAATAGCTTACAACAACCTCTAGCATTGTCTTAACCATTTGATAAAAACGTCACTATAATATTTATTGTATAATGAAGAAAAAACAACACATTCAGGGAAAAATTGAGATTAACTTATTTTTCTTAAAAGGTTCATCTCAGGGATGGCAACAAAGTCCAGCTTGTGCCGCCAAACGGTTTTACATGATCAAACCGTGTACAGCTTCTTTGTGTGAACTGTTGACTACAAACATTTACCAAATACATAAATCTCTTTTAAAAAAGCCATTTTAAATATAGCAAAGCAGTGTCTTCTTGCACAGCAAAGTGAAGAAAGTTTCTACAGAGAAATAAAAGTTTTACATTTGTAAAGTTCTTTTCACATTCTAATCATCTAGCTTTTTATGATCCAATGCCAGGAGTTTTCAGGTTCTGTATTTACTATGTATTTCTTGTGCGCATGATGGTTAATACAGAAATTATGTTAATACATTATTAGTCGTCTTTACAGTTGAAAGGAAATGGTGAAACATGTATTGTTCTTTTAGAACAAACCCCTGATTTAGTTTTGTAACACAATGGATGTAATTAGGGCTCAAAGGATGGAGTTTTGACTGGGACCACCTGTGTTCACACAGCGGTGACACTCACTCTCAGTATAGAACCACTTAGAGTCCTGAGGGAACTTCCCACGTCCAGTGCAACTTAAGCTTTTTTTGTTTTTCTTTTTAATAATAAAATATGTTATCTGAAGGGAGAAAACTTTCCTGTGATGGTGTCTTATACAAAACACATGAGTCTCAAAGGGTAAGAAAAGTCAGTTTAAAGCAACCCCGTCAGTGTCCTCCCTACTCTCTAGGTTGGCTTCCACTGAGAGCTGTGGATGTGTTCACACATGAGCATCTGGGTGAAGGATGTCAAACCCATACGCTCCAGATCACACTGGGCATATGGGGAAAGATTAACAGTCAGATATTCAGTTCCTGAAAACGGAATACATTGTGACTTGGTCAGTGTAATTTAAATACAAACTCCGAGCCTTGTGTAATATTACTTTAGAAAACAGTAGTTGTACTGATTATAAACCTGCATAGAAAGAAAGACTATTGAGATACAGTCAGAAAAGCCATCTCATAAGGCACACAAGAAAATAGACAGTAAATGTGAATGTGTTAACTCCTATTCCAATATACAGCAGAAGTTCATGGACATGCATAAATAAGAATGAAAGGGTCACTTAATACTTTCAAAGCTATAAATGGTTTACAAAGTGGTAAGGGTTATCTTGGAAATTCAGTGTTGGGAGACTGTCTTGTTTTAATTAGGTATGACCTTATGAAGAATGTGCCTGTAAGTCAATTCAGTACATTTCAAAAAGAGAACCTGATCCTTTCTGAGTAAGAGCCAAATGTGGAGACCACAGAGAGGAGATAAAACATCATCCCCACTTTTTTGGCTTCTACTAACATGTGCTACCCACTTTCAGTGAAGCGCTCTCCGCTGCACAGCCTGTGCTCGCCACGGTGCACGTACCTAATACCTATGTGCCAGTCAGGAAAACTGGTGGATGAGTTGTCAGGACAGCAGATGAGGAAACATCAAAAGGAGCATAATTTAGGGAATGAGGGGGAAAAGCAAAATGTAAGTAAAAACTGCAGGTAGCTGCTTAACATTGTTCAATATAAAATAGCAGCCATTTTTAAACTCTTTAATTTTTTCAGGAAAAGGAGTATTTAAAAATCTAGGATAAAAGATATACAGGACTTTGAATTTTGTTCATGGCACAAGCCCAGTAAACGGATGAACTTGCCATCACCAACGAGCTGTCTCCCTGTAAGAGTAAGGCCTTGTTCAAAATCCAAGCTGAGGGTGGCACCAGTTTCTGTCAGGACAGCAAAAATCCTGTCGAGGATCTGCACCATAAGAGAGCTGCTCCCTGCATGCCGGTCCGTGCCTTCTCACGCACAGGACGCTAAAGCCCTCCTGGATTTTGTAACCAGCTGCGTCATTCTATCTCTAGAGTCAAGGAGAAAAAGATCCCTTTCCCTATAGATATTTTCCTAATTATTTACCACTTATAAAACCTTTGTGCTCATCTACTATTCTGCCATTTTCTCTAGTATTAGTTAAATTAGGTCATCTTTCTACCATTTTTTCCCTCACAAAAGGCAAGTTTTAAATAATGCCTTATAAAATCTGTTACAACACATTTTATATTTATGCAGGATGAACTTAACACCAATTTTTTGCCACTTTGCTATTTATGTACACATATAAAATATATAATGATGCTCACCCCATACAGCACAAAGATTACAACAGAACATCACACATTCACCACCAGTGAGGGGAAACCCCTTTACACAATCCTCTGAAAAAACTGGGCTAATAATTAAAATCCAAAGTACAGTATATTTAACAAAATAGTAAATATTAAACAGTGAATACTCTACTTAAGGACTTCGCCTTTCCCCCCAAATTGGCGGCAATCCACAAAAATATACTTTTTAATCTGGTGACCATACAATACATAGGTACTTACATCAAAGGTGATAATATATTTAAGATGCTATATACACAAAGAGTTTGGCTCAACTTTTAATTTACATATAGAATAATAAGTGTTCATGGCTTTTTTTTTCCAAGGTTCTGCTTGCAAGATATTTTTGTTTTTTTTTCTCCCCTCTTAAAATAAAACTAAAAAGTTAAAACAAGATAAAGCTATTCTTTAAAAAAAAGTTACAACATACAGCTTTGGCTTATATAAATAATTCAGCAGAATGTGTTCAAAAGTAGTGGATATAATTTTATATATAGTCATCAATTCATTAAGGGTGTTTTCTTTCATATAAAATATACATGACCTAAAATCAGTTTCTTTAATTTTTAAAGATATGAATGTAAAAGAAACTTCTGACATATTCCAATTATAACTTAATATATTAATTTTATTTTGTTAATGCTCTATATTTCTAGGCTAGTATTTCTGAATATTTCATGCGTGTTTTCTATTCTCTCTTTTTAATAGCTAAAAATCACTTCTTTGACCCAATACATTTTTTTTGCACGTGCAAAACAGTTATGTGTGGGGCTTTTTGTTTATTGTTTGTTTGTTTAATATCAACAGCCCTTTCCCATGCACCCCTTTGCAATAGACCCATGCCAGGTTGGGTTATTAATATAAATGACATTTTATGTACAGTATTGCTTTCTTGGTTCCTGCTTTTCTACTGCTCTGTTCTACAAAGCATTTTTTTCTGAAGTAACTACAGTCACCGCACAGTTAAATAAAACAAATAGGGGCCCCCTAGGTTTCTGCAGGCTAATGTGGAAGAATTATATATGGGTACACGTTTCTCTGCAAAAACTTTATCTTACGAAACAAGTAGTCCAAGGAAGTGCCAGACTGGTCTGTTTCTACAGGGTGCTTTGTCTGCCATGTGGACACACATCTGCAGACCTACAAGGAGTTTGCAGTAAGTGCCTGATTTTGTGTATGCAACACACACCCACACATACACACACTCACACCGACATACATATATATGTAAAGGGATATATATGTATGCATGTACATATAAATATATTGAACTCATGTCCTTATTCACCAAATTAAGATATGTAGGGCAGTTCACTGCAGTAACACAAAGAACAAACATGAACCAGGAAGCCTTAGGTCACCCATGTGTCCATCCTCATGCGTTTTACAGAAGGGCTTTCTCTGTCCTCAGTATTTGGAGGTCGGCCAAGCACAATTGGAGAATGGAAGTCACCCCGTGGATCCTCCCGGTCACTGCCATCGTAGGAGCTGCTGGAGCTGCTCAGACTGTCCACAGGGGAGCGCCCCATTTCCTGTCGGGGTTGGGGCTGTGGAGGTTGTGGCGGTGGTTGCTGTTGTGGCTGCTGCTGCTGTTGGAAGCCTGATGGGGTCATTCTATCACGGGGAGGTGAAATTGGCTCTGACTTAATGTTGATGTTCTGGTTGGTGTTAATGGACAAATTTGAACCCTGAGATAACTGCCCTCCAGCCCTGTAGAGAAACAACAGAGGTGAGATGGTTTGGCAGCACATCTGTTTCTCATATAACAAAGCTAGGAAAGTCTGTCTGTCTGGGAAGACTGAGGGTCTAAGATCCCATACTTTTGCATCTCAACTCTGAAAAAAAAGTTTTCGTTTTAGTGTCTGGTGTCTCCTGTCCCTCAGGATCTTCTGTACTGGGCCCTATGACAAGCACATCTCATGCTTTCCCAATAGCCATGCGATATAAATTGAATCATTCTCATTTTTTATGATAACAAGTGGTTTTGGGAAGGCTAGGAATGTGAGACAGGACTTTTCCTTGTGTCTAAGCCTTAAGGCCTTTCCACTTATTTCTGGACTTTGTTATTTATTTTTTTGTCACCATGTCTCCCATGTTCAGGGATGATCTTCAGCTCCTGACTCTCAACTTCTTGATCAGCTGGAATTATAGGCAGCACCAAATGCCCAGCTTTCAGGTCTACAGTTTTCAATGACTTCACTCAGAACAGGCCTAGGGTTTCAATAGTTATATAAGTAAAACCTTTCCTTAAGATATTTTGCACTTTCACCCATCACACAATTTTCCAGAGCACTACTGATTACAATCCACATGTGTGGTTCTTTCACTATCCAAGAGAAAGGAGTTGCTGGCTCTCTGGGCACTGTGGGCAGGAGGCTAAGGTGCCCCAGGTCTGATCAGGGATAGCTGCTGCTACATTATCCCTTTTCTGAATGCTCTCCTGTACCTGTTCCTTCTGGTTGATGTTCAGGGAGTCTGGCCTCTTCTGGGCACCATCATAAACCCTCTTTGCTTTATACCCAAAGGAACATTCCTTTTATGAATGAAGTAGTTTGTAAACTGGGCCAGAAACAATCAAATGAATCCTATGGCACTTGATGCATACACAGGATATTTTCAATACTACTTTTCTTCTACTAAGATCCAAGGAGAATGCGAAAGGCACAGGCTTGCTGTCCTCTTCTCCAGCTAAGGAGGAAAGGAAGGCAGATGAGCCTGAATGTTTTCAGCTACCTTTCCTTGGGAAGCAGACTCAGAGATGATGCTGGGAAGCAATGGCCTATTCATCTGGCAGCAAGTGAGAAGGGAGCATGCAGTACCATCTGGGTTTTAGGGTTCCCTTGGTACCATGAGACTCTCCATGTTTAATAAGAAAAGTTATGCACCTCAGATCCCTTCAAGGAATGCCTAGTTTGCTCAGCATCCATGCTACTGGGCAGTGGTGGCACATGCCTTTAATCCCAGCACTTGGGAGGCAGAGGCAGGAGGATTTCTGAGTTCTAGGACAGCCTGGTTTACAGAGTGAGTTCCAGGACAGCCAGGGCTGCACAGAGAAACCCTGTCTGAAAAACCAAGAAAAAAAAAAAAAACCCAAACTTTCTCCCAAGACTTGTATGTACATAAACACGAATTATGGCAGGGCTTGTTCTTCACAGCCTACAAAGTAAGAGAGAACTGACAGGAAGTGTGTGCAAGCCATGTACAAAAGCTCAGGGAAACTTTCAGTTACTCACACTAGAGAGCTGAGGGCTGCTTGTCCTAGATGGTGCTGTTGCCAGGCTGAAGCCTGCCCCAGAGACAGCATTCCAGGGGAAGTAAAGCCTTGCAGGGCAGACAGGTCAGCGCTGGTCAGTGAGTAATCTACAAAAGAAGGATAGTATTACTACACAGATAAATGTACATGCCCTCTGGGAAAAAGAGATACACTGAGTTGAACCTGAATCAACATGTGTTGATGCTCAGCAGGACAGGAGGACAAAGAAGCTTTCTTACTGAACTAATACCACAATCAACTACATTTGCTTTAATAGCTCCCCAACTGTACACATCACCTCAAATTCATGAATACCTATGATATACAAGTCATTTTGTACAAATGCTTCAGTCACAATTACTGCTTACATGTAGTTACTTCAGCTCAGCATGAACACTTGGGGTTTACATTTAGTTCTGAGGAAAGGTGGCAGATACTCCTACTTTTAACTTTTTACTCATGTCTCAAGAAAGGTGTTTAAAGCAGCTAGTCCCCCAACTGAATTAATATATTTTAAGGAAAAAAAAGGCTGAGTTGAGAAAGTACCATTAGGCACTCAAGATTTCTATGTGACTATCCTTTCATACTTGACATGCCCAGAGTCTCAGCCTGATGTCCACTCTAGGGACTCTTCCAGTCTGTAATTCTCTTTTGACTTCTTGGCCTGTCCAATGACCCACTTGACCTATTGCACTTGGCTATCTCCACAAGCACCTTAATTCTGGCATAACGCAAACTGAACTCATGTTCTCCTCAAAGCTGTTCTTGATAAGTTGCACCAACACTGCCAATGGCTCATGCCAGGAAAGTGAGTGTTACCATTACTTCTTTGCTGGGCTCTTACCTGAGCTCTCAACAACTCTAGTCAATTCTACCTTGTGGTCTCCAGCTTGTGGAGCTTCCAATGTAATCTATTCCTCTACTCCAAGCCACCTGTAAACTATGATATGGATACAACCTTTCTATGACTTACTGGCATTCACTTAAAAAACAAGATTTGTTTTTACTATTTTAGTTATGTGTCTGGGTATCTGTGTACATGAGTAAAGGATACTGAGGACAGAAGAGGGTGCTGGACTTGCAGCTGGAGTTAAAGGCAGTTGTGAGTTGCCTGAAGGGGGTGCTGAGGTCCAAACATGGATCCTCTGCAAGAGTAGCACCAAGTCTTAACCAAAGAGCCATCTCCTATGACCACTAGACCACTAGAGCACAAAATGACAAGTTTAAAAATAACAAGTATGACTGTAATTGCTCTGTAATATACCCAACAAATCCCCATTTTCCCAGCTCAAGTCTAACTGCCCTGCCTGTGACACTCACCTTGTTCTGCCTGATGGCCTCCTGCCTGTGTCAGGGCTGGCACAATAGGACAAGTCTTTCCCAGTGCTGCTTGTCTTTTTTGTGGTAGACTTCAGTTCCACTACTGACTACACACTCTATTTACAGTGCCTGTTAGGGCACCTGTCACACATGTTACATCTTGAAGCTGGAGTGATGGTACTGATGGGCATGAGGAAGTGTCTATGGGACCCACAGGCTATTTCTAAAAATTGCTCCTTTATTCATCCCTTTATTTACTGCCTGTCATGGTGGGCTTGATACTAAATATCTACAGGAAGAAAAATAACATATACAATAATATGGGAAAAGATAAAACACAAACAAAACAGCTATTCTAAGAAGGAGAGTAAAAGTGACCTTGGATGGAATGAGGCTGATATTTAGAGTCACATGATTTTAAGGTACCCTAATTCCACTTTACGTGTTTTAGTAATTCCTTGGAGACTTTGTAAAAATATGTGTATGCAGTATTTTAAAATGCTTATACATATGTGCATTCTTTAGAAACTAATGGTGTTTCTAAAAATGAGAACGCCAGTAGAATTTTGAATATAGTGGAGCGCCTGCAATGAGACATGCAGAATACTGCAATCTAACGCTGACACTCAATCCAAATGGTGTCCGCAGCTAGACTCATCTGCCCATCAGACCTCTCAAGCTCCCTTCTTGCCTATCTTCTCAACCTCAGAGTACAAACTAGAAAGCCTAACAGTGCAGAACTTTCCCTACACATGCTTACCAGCTAAGCTCTGTCTGCTCCTCATCTGAAAAAAAGATATGCCCTTAACACAAAATCTCTTATGCAGCAAGTGACTGATGGACTCTAACAGAAGTTCTCTAAGTGTTTAAGCTCTGGACTTTTCTGGAATTAGTTCTGTTCAAGACAAACAATGGGCTACAATTCATAGGCTACCAAGTATCTGATTGACTGGAGCAGTGGGAAGGTAAAGGTCATCTTCCAGGCTTTGTCAAGAAGACCATTACAAGTTGTTTGAAAAGAACAAGTCCTAGAATTAAAGTGCCAATCAAAGGTATAAATTGCTTGTCCCTCCAGGTAGCTCCACACAACACTTTTAGTACTGATGCCCAAAGCATTTACTCTGAAGTCTAAAATTAGGTGATCTTTACCATAGTCCACTTAAGAGTGTCATAAAGGAGTGAGTTCCTCACTGCAGTTTTCTTTTTTTTTTT
>NW_022196904.1:57439543-57471896 GCF_008632895.1 Mastomys coucha
AACTCGGAAATCCGCCTGCCTCTGCCTCCCAAGTGCTAGGATTAAAGGCGTGCAGACAGGTATCATTTTTTTTTCCCCCAGAGCCACAGGTATTTGGCTCAACTGGGGAGAAAGTGAAACCACTTGTGCTCCCTGCCTGTCTTAGAATGGTAAGTCCACAGGGAATCCTCTGCACACCAGATCTCCAAGGGAGCCATCTGGCTAGGCCAGCAGCATCCCTCCCACTTCACTGTTCTTCTCCTCCTCCTCCTCCTCCTCCTCTTCCTTCCCTCCTCTCTCTCTCTCTCTCTCTCTCTCTCTCTCTCTCTTTCTCTCTCTCTCTCTCTCTCCCTCCTTTATTCCCTCCCTCCCTCCCGGTCCCTTCCTGGAGGGTGTGTGTGTGTGTGTGTGTGTGTGTGTGTGTGTACATGCGCACACATGTGTTTCAAGACGGGTTTCTCTGTGAAGCCCTGGCTGTTTTGGAACTCACTCTGTAGACCAGGCTGGCCTCGAACTCAGAGATCTGCCTGCCTACTCCCCACCCCAAGTGCTGCAATACAAGGTGTGTGCCACCATTGCCCACCTACTCCTAATTTTTCTTAACAGCCTTCTGTCTTCAGAATATTTTACGATGAGAAGTCTGAAACAAAGCAAAACAAAACCCCAAACAAATGAAAACCTCTTCTCAGCAGCAGAGTGACTGGCAGGCTGTGGGAAAGGGGATCACTCTCCTCCACAGGTACAAACAGCATAGACCAAGCCAGTGGCTACAGGAGAAAAACACACCTTGCCTGCCACACTGAAGCACCTTCCACACCCCTAAGAGACCTCTACCCTTTCCCAAAGCAGGTTTATAGCATAAAAACAAAACAATCTGATTTCAAAGTTGAGGAAGAACAAGATAGTGTGCGATAAAAGACTTCATAAAAATACCTGGGCAATTTGCCTCCTACCTTCCTTGGCCACATTTGACAACAGCTACTTGCTTCTTTCTTAAGAAGCAGTGAAAGGTCAGACATGGTGGTACGCACCTTTAATCCCAGGACTTGAGAAGCAGGGGAAGGCTTTTGAGACTAGCCTATCCTACAGAGTGAGTTCCAGGACAGCCAAGGCTACACAGAAAACCCTGTCTCAAGCCCCATCCCCCTTAACCCCCTGAAAAATAAAAGCAGTAAAAGTTCATGTTGGTGAAATAACTTAGTTCTATTATCAACTCATTTTATGTAACTTTTTAAAGGTTTAGCATTTAAAATTAAATATTTAAATTTGAAACAACAACAACAAAAAGCCCCAGAAATAAACATGCTAAAGATGACAAGAGTACCCCTTTTTTAGAAAACAGCAAGAACAGAGCCTAGGAAAAGGCCCAGAGATGGCTCACCAGTATTGTAGGCTGTTGGCATTGCTGAGTACACTAGTCCCTGCGGAGGCAAGCTCGGAGTTGTCACAGACACTACAGGCGTGGCAAGAGGTTGAGTGGCTTGAGAACTGCTTATCCTTTGGGCATTCTGTGAGAGCAAAAAAAAAAAAAAAAAAAAAAAAGATTAAGTGTAATTATGTGGTATTTATGTTCAGACTAAATATTTTAAAAATAACTTTCAATTTAAATGTGACACTTCACAGTTTTATGTGGATGTCATTATTTCTTGAAACAGTGATTTGAAAACCTTAAAGATATTAATGGGAATAACTAAATACTTAAGAGATTTATCTTTGTATTAATTATTCATTTTTCCCTTTAAGACTACAGCATATTAATCCCAGATGCATGTCTTAAAATAGAAACTTACCTTATGGGTGATAACACTTTTGTGTGATAGCTTAATGAGGACTTGATATCATTGCAAGTATTGTCAAGCTACATTAAATGAAGTCTGTGTATGTTTTAAATGGCTGATGGTAGCAAAAGTAATATGTATACATGAGATTATAAACTTAAGAGTACAGGAGTCAAAGCTACTTCTTTTGCAGTCCTTATACACTAATACTTCAGGCTGTGCTTTACTTCATGTAGTTCATGTTATGATTTCCCTCCTGCTCACCCTGCTGGTGAGCAGCATATTCAGATCTGTGTCATTCTGGCCTTCCAGTTTTCTGAAAGGAAAGGCTCTTAAGTTTTTAAATAATGTACTTTTCAAAAGGCTATTAAATACTGACTGGCTGTATCAGCATAATAGTATCTTAGCCAGGTTGGGAGTAAATTAAAATGCTGACAACCTTTCCCCTCCTTTCTCCTTTTCCTTTTGTTCCTTTCCCCTATAAGGTCTATGTAGCCCTGGCTGATCAGGAGCATGCTATGTAGATCAGCCTTGCCTTGAGCACACAGAGATCCAGCTGCCTCAGCCTCCTGATGGCTGGGATTTAAGGACTGCCTATTCCTAGCAAAAGAAAAAAGTCAACTCTTAAATGATGAAGCTATGTTAGGATAGCCCCTGTCTTCCATGTGTAGGTGTATGGCAGAATCATTTTTTCCTTCACATTGACTTTTTCCAAGATCAAGGATCAGAAAACAGAAGACACTCCACAGTTTGTATTCAAGAAAGCTAAAGGGCAACTATAATTTATTTTTACAAATAGTTATAGCCTGATGACTGACAGTTTAGGGGATCTGTGTCAGAGCTGAAGAGTCCAAATGAGACTACATTTTCTCTCCCACTATTTTCAGAAAGCACTGAAATGAATGAAGGCCTCTGGCTAAATGTGAATGCCTAACAGGTGACGGTATCTTGAGGATCCCGAGTCCAGCTCTCCTATGTCAGTCTGTACTGCCTACACATCTTCTGACAGGACATCTGAATACTCTATGATGTACAGGTATTACAAGTCTCAGCCACTGACTGACCTCCTCTTAAGCCTGGAGAAAATCACTTTACTTCTGGGAACCCTTTAATTTGTTACAGAAGGAAGTCAGACATGTTTGTCATGTCTGGCTTTCAGTGCTCCTGCTGATAATTAAACAGGTATATTAGAAATGAACCCAAGACAGCATTCTTACTGTCCCCAGACTTTCTGTAGTTAATACTTTATATTACTGGTGACACTGGTGACTTAAACAGACAAATATATTTATATTCCTTCTGATCCACAGCCATCCCACTAAATCTGTAATGAGATAAAATTACTCTAGAAGTGCAAGACTTATAACCGAGTCACTGTGGCCTCACTCTTTCCAGAGAAGTCCTCAATACTTTCTTTCGCTTCACTTTGGATCAGAGCCATCAACAATTATTTTAGGGCACAAACTGCTTTGAACAACATTCTGAGTTTCCAGAGACTGCATTTCTGGTTCTTCTTTGCATTTTGAATTAATTTTTAGAGTCTGAATTAGCTTAAACTTTTAAAGATTTATTTATTTATTATATGTAAGTACACTGTTGCTGTCTTCAGACACACCAGAAGAGGGCGTCAGATCTCATTGCGGGTGGTTGTGAGCCACCATGTGGTTGCTGGGATTTGAACTCATGACCTTCTGAAGAGCAGTCGGTGCTCTTCCCCACTGAGCCATCTCACCAGCCCCCTAGCTTAAACTTTTAAGGAGTGTGATTGGCTACACTTTCTAGTGATCTTTCTTATTTTCATGATTTCTACATTTCAACATACTCAGAAACTATCTCTGAGATTGTGCAGTTAAGTGTTATTTTAAGAAGGCAGAAAGTCACACATTGTCACACATTGGTATGACAGGTGGAGAAAGAGTTTAATCTCAACATTGAGTCAACAATTTCAATGAGTTTTTGAGTGAGGGCTTTAATCTGGTCTCAAATAAAACTAGGTAAAAAAGTGTTGAGATGTTTTGGTGTAGCCTATCCATAGTCTAGGCGTTTTGTAGTTGCATCTTCATGGCAACTTCTTGGTATGACTTCAAAGACTATAGACCCTCCATACTTGGTCTGCCCACCAGATAGATCCCCGCAGCAGTGTGTTCCATGAGTAAGTGACTTTCAGAACCACTAGAGGGCAACACAATGCTAGATAATTATAAGCATTTAGGACAATTATTTAAGGGTAGAGTGGGGTCTAGTATAAGATGAATTATTTCAGTTTGAACCATAATGCAACCATTAGTAGTATCCTAAACTAAAGAATTCCCCCCCAAAGATATTCATTGTATAATCTAGCATCACATTTATAGCTAATCAGTGAGTATATTTCAGATACCAATCCAAAAATGAGCAAGCACAGAGCAAATAAAAGATCATCTCTTATTTTAAGGATAAAGAACAGAACCTTATTTGAAAAGAAACTGTGCAAAACACACCAGCATGCATAAACATGTCATCATAAGGAAATGAAACCAGTGGATGCCTTTACACCCCATGCTCTCATGCACTCCGAATCCCTGCCCATGCTAAAGCCCGATCACTCACAGGTTTTTATTCCCCTTAAACCGGAGTCATCTAATTAGCAAATGACTTGGAATGCATGTGATAACATCCTGTTGAGTTTGGGTTTTAGTTCTCAACAAAGAGCTAAGTTGCTTTTAGTCAAGTTTATTTTCCAGAGGAATAAAACAACAGAAAATATTTGTTTTGGAAAAACAGGTAACAGCTGTTTTTAAGAATCAAGAATCTCCTGGTAATTTCAAGAATCTCCTGGTAAGTAGTAAATGTGTGTGTGTGTTCAATCATAAGACACTTCTTTTTGTAAACAGGGAACCCCCTTGTGGTTCAGACTGTCTCATGCAGGATAAAATAATCAACTCTGAAAAAGGTGACCTCACCAAAAATGATGTAATCTTTTTGAAAGAAAAAATTATAACACAAGATTCTGTGTTACGATCTCAGGGACTCTGAGGGTGAAGTCATTTTCTAAAAACACTTCAATAATTTGGAAAGCCCCATAAGGTATTTTGTGTACTTCCTTAGCAGAAAAAGCTTAAAGTATCTGCTGCTCATGGACAGCTATTGTTTTTACAGGTTACTTCAATATGTCCTCTCCTTTACCCCTCAAATAAAAGGAACCAATATATACAGCAATAAACATAAAAACTAGGACCAGGAGTACCAGGAGGTGGGTTTCTTGATTAAAAAAATGTTTGGATAGTGGAAAATAAATAGAAAAATATCTTTGGAACAAAGGAACAAAGGTTACATGAAAACATTTAAAATAATTAGTACTATTTATATATTTTCAACTCTGTTCAAGCAGGAAACCACACTCACCAACTCCAATTCCTCTTCCTCCGACTGTACTCAGCACATAAGAAGGATAAGAGAGTTAACTAAGGCTGCTGGAACTCGCAACAAGATCTTTCTTAAAAACATGGCACTGGGATTTTAGTAGCTGTCTGGACCTTTACAAAGGTTCTATACATAGCAAATGATGTTCTTGTCTCTATATTATAGTTGGCTTTTCAAAATGAAGGAAAATTCTTTTAAATTTGCTAGCCAATAATTTAAAGCCCCATCCTACCCACTAATCCCACCTCTCCCTCTCCTACACACATGAACCTCTCCTACACACAGCCAATGCTTCTGCGACACTTCCAAGTGCAACACTGTGTACTTATACATTTTAATCCTAGCATAACTACCCCATCTGGCCAGAAAGTCTACATGTCTGTCTACTACCAGACTCTATTGCTAGAAAACTGTTGTGTGTGTGTGTTTTTCCCCCAGTGGCCAACATGACATCATAAAACACAATACATGTTTACTAATAAATGCTATAGTTTTGAGTAATAATATATGTTTACCATTTGCAAAGAACAGTGCTCACATAGATAAAACTATCTTAATGTTGTAAAGCCTTGCATATGAAAAAAAAAGACTGGAAGAGAACAGTTAAACTTTAAAAACAGTAAAAATTAAAAGACAGGTTTTCTCCATTTCTTTTACGTGATTATGAAATACTAATATGCTAGAAACAGTCTGCTCATTGTTATTTTCTATTTTACTTGAGTAAGTCGTCTTCCAATTTGTAAAGTGTCCTAGGCCTCACTGACACAGAGTCATAATCTTAAAGCAGGTTTCTCCTAAACCAAGCACTCAGTGTACAAGTGGGCAAAGATAGTTCAGCTGTTCAGTTAGACATATCATTTCAGTATCTCTAATTTACAAGACAATGACAAAATAATGTCAAACTCTTGTTGTATGTAAAATACAGTGTATACTTTAATCTACAGAGATAAGGGTATAAATAGCTTATATGACAAAGTTTTGGTTTTCTATGGGGTTCATGGTTTTGTTTTTTCTTTCCATGACTAGATATGATTTTATTAAGCAGTTTTCAAAGTCCCAAGTAGTTGGGTCTTTCTAACACACATTTCTGTATCTTAAGTGATTTTTTTTTTTTTTTTTTTTAATTTCAGAAAGCTCCTAGCAGGTACTACCTACCCGCAAGATGCTTTAGTGGTTGCTATTTTCAGGCATATTTCTTTGTTATAAACATTTGTGTTTTAACCATTTTACTCCACAGCATTCAGAGAGCACCTGCAGAGAGCTCCTCCACATACCTTACCCAGCTTTCTGAGGTTAACATCTCCCCAAAACTGCTGAGACTAGGGATCCCATTTGTAAAGCTTTGCACTTCACTTAGATTCCACCAGCCTTGGTGGGCTGAAGGACATGAACTTTTGAAAAAAATACCTGACCTTATCAGAAGAGAGGTATCTTCTTTTTGTTTTACTATTAGTGGTGTTAAGCCATTTACCTAAACTAAGGTAATGTTCTCCAGGACTCTCCACTGTAAAAGCACAATTTCTCCTTTATAAACAACACATATTTAGGTACAGAAATTTTGATAGTATGTAAATGTTTAGCTTTAAATGTTTGCCCATTACCTGCAGCATTTACTTACTGGCTTGCCTATAACAGTTATGCCTCTACTATGCTATTCTAATGTCGTTTCCTAATCTTTGATTGTTTTGTTCGTTTGTTTTTTTCCCTAAGATTTCTTCTCTGTGTTCTCCTGGAACTGGACCTCACTTTTTAGACCAAACTGGCCCTGAATATGAGTTCAAGATCTGCCTGCCTCTGCCTCTTGAGTTTTGGCCCAGCTTTCCTAGTCTTAAAATTCTTCCAAATTAGATCTGCTATCTAAGGAGAAGGTGTTACTAGTTCCTTATTTATTTAATCATATTTGTATGAGGGGGTCAGCTTTTCTTTTTCCTTGGGGTTATAACCTCAAACTACTGTAATTTAAATTTTTCTAGTTTTGGCAAACTGGGATTTTTTTTGAAAGAATGGTCCCTGGGACCTTTCATTAACTACATCTTTATTTCCTGGCTCCTCTGGCTTATCTTGTTTCTCTATGACCCACTACTTCCCTAAGGGAGCCCTTAGTCTTTGAATTAGATAATGGTGTTTAGATACCACAATCAGAGCACCAGGTACACTCAGCTACTAAGTGAAATTAATCAAGGAACTCTCAATAAACAGAACTAGAAAATACATGAGGGTTTCTGTGTCTAGAGAGTCCATGAAGAATACTGGTTTATAGTTGTTTTTGTTTATAATGCCTTATTCTGGTTTTGAATTAAGATGGATGCTACCTAGTAAAATGAGGGGAAATATTAATTTTTTTTTTCCTTTCTGAAATAGTGAAGAGTTGTTACTAACTCTTCCTTAAATGTTTGATAGTTTGGCAGTAAAACCATCTAGATCTGGAATTTCTATTTTGGAAGACTTTAAAATGAAATTTTCAACTTTCTTATTTAGCATTTATGTGAACTGAGTAATTTCCTAATAGCCTATATCTTGGGACAGGACTGTCTGTGCCATCCCCTTCCCGCAGCATTTGCATTGCGCACCCCTCCCATCCTTGGTATTTAGAACCTGTGTCTTCTGTCTGTCTTTGGTCAGCATAACTAGAAAATGATCAATTAATCTGGGAAAAAAAAAAACAAGGTTTTTGTCAGTTTGATTCTTTGACTCTACTCTTTTTTCCATTTTAAAGTTCCTGCTACTTATTTTCTTTTCTTTTACTGCTCTGGTTAAATTTTCTCTTTCTCAAAGTAAAAGCTATGGTTACTAACTTGGGACCTTCTTTTCATCCTTATCAATAATTGTATTTATTCTCTGTGTGTACATTCATAGGTATGTGTGCAGGCTAAAGGTCAATGTCCGGGAGTCAGTTCTCTCTTCCTACCATGTGAGTTCCTTAGGGTTGAAGTCAGACTGTCAACTTTGGGAGCAGGTGACTTTGCTTGCTGTGCTGGTACAGTTTTATGTCAATCTGATACAAGATAAAGTCATCTGGGAGGAAGAATCTCAATTGAGAAAATGCCTCCGTAACTTTGGGTTAGTCAAGCCTGGAGAGAGTTTTCAACACTGTAAGGACCCAATCTATTATGGGTGGTACCATCCCTGTGTTAGGGGTCCTGGGTTTTAGAAGAAAGCAGGCTGAACAAGACATAGGAAGTGAGCCAGTAAGCAGCATTCCTCCAAGACTTCTGCATCAGCTCCTGCTTCCAGGTTCCTGGCCTACTTGAGTTCCTATCCTGGCTTCCTTTGATGATGACCTGTGATATGGAACTATAAGCTAAATTAACCCTTTGTTTTCCAACTTGCTTTCTGGTCACAGCATGGAAATCCTAACAAAGACACCTGCTAAGCCATCTGGCAATCCCTGACATTTCTTTTTTCCTAATACAAGTATTTAATGCTATATAGTTTCTCCAGCAATACTCTTGATGGTCCTCAACATTTTGGAATTTTGTATTTTTGGTTTCAATTAGTTATGGGTATTTAAACAATTATTTACTTTAAATTATGTATATGTCTAGGGACATGAATATGGGTGCCAGAACAGAGTATCAGATCCCTTGGAGATGGAGTTACCTACTTGATGTAGGTCCTGATAGCTGAAATATGGTTTTCTCCTAGAGCAGGAAGCACTCTTGACCACTGACAACTAGCTACATATGTACTGCTAAATTTCCCTTGCTAAATTTTTTTCTGAGGCCCGCAGATTATTTAAAAGTGTAAGGCTCAGGGATCATAACAGAAGAGGGGACAGAAAGAATTTAAGGGATGGAGGTGGTGGATGACCACAGCAAAGTGTTTTCTGGACACAACAGAGCAGTTGTACCTATGGACTTAGTCAGCGACTACGGTGGAATGCATAAGACCTGTGCAAGCTCAGGCTAGACAAAATCCCAGCATGGAATTGGGAATTGGACACAAAGTCCCAGCCCTGCTGCTAAGAGAGGGAGAGTCAGTTTCCTTTAAGGTTATGATCTCTGGTAGGCTATACTCTAGGGTAGTTCCTACATTGATACCACAACGGAACTCTGTAAATTTTGTTTTGTTTTATTTTTAAAAAAGAACACACAAATTTGGGTGGCCAGGGGGATATCTAGATGGAGTTGTGGAAGTATTCATCTAAATACACTGTATGAAATTTCAAAGAATTAATGAAAATATTATTTTTAAAGGTAAATTTATGGTTTTATTTCTAAATTAAGATACCTTTCTGAGACTGATTTCTACTGATTATGGACAGAGAGTCAGTTTTATAAATTTTCTAAGTTTTATCTTATGAAATAGAATGGTCTATTTTGGTGAAATGTTTCATAAATATCTCTTAACTTAATATAAAAAAATGACACTGCCTACCTTTTTAAACTAGTAAATCCAAGCTAATTTGAAAAAGCATCAAGCAAACATTAACTGAAGGATACTCTAAGAGAACATGTGAGCAGTGTTCCTCAAAAATGCCAAGTCTTAGGAACTCTCACAGCCTAGAAGAGTTGAAGAAGGCGAAATTAATAAATGAAATATGTTATAAAACCTAGTGGTTCCTAGCATTAAGAGATGAAGTTTAAAACTTAGAAAATGTATGTGAATATGAACTTTAGTTAATAATAATTTATAATACTGGGTCATTAATATTAGTAACTATGCCATAGTAATATAAACTGTTAAAAGAAATTGTATATGAAGTATAAGGGAACCATATGATTTTAGTAATCTGTCCAATGAATCAAAAGCTGTTCTAAAGTAAAAGGTTTATAAACTGTTTATTCTCTTATACCTTCTGTTCTTTGTTTCTCTGCATACAGTCAAGATTTTGATGACACTAGTATTACTTCTTCGAGAAAACTAACATTTCTTGTAGAGTAGTTCTGCTGGCAATAAATTCCTGGTTTTGGTTTGAAAAGGCTCTGCATTTATTTTTTAAGAACATTTTTGCTGAGTATAGTTATGTGAGATTATTGTGTTTATTATTGCTTCATTGTTTACCAGCTTAAAGAGAGGTATGGTAGTAATTTCCTATCTTTGGTCTGTAAGGCACGTGTTTCTATTCATTGGCTGTCTTTAAGCATTTCTATTTGCCCTTTGCTTTTAGCAGTTCCCATGTGCATGTGTGTGTGTGTACACATGTGCACTGGAAGTATTTATCATACTTGGTGACTATTACCTCCCTTAGGCCATTGTGTCTACTCTTTTCCTTTTTGGAACTCCACTTTCAGATCTGTTGCTACATGATTAATTCTTGCAGCTCTCAGATCACATTTAATTTTGGTTCTCATATTTCAGTTTGGGTATTTTCTACTGGTTTATCTTGTTGGCCCTGCTACTGTGAAGTTTTAGTTACCTTTCTCAAGAACTAGACTAGGTTTAAAAGTTATTGCTGCTGTGGTTATCTTCAGTATATTTAATTTAAACACCTCTAAAGGTGGAAGATGGGCAGTGACTATTCCATTCTATCATCCCTTCTGTGATGTGCGTCAGACTGCCTTCTCAGTCATCTTGTTACTATCATGGTTCCCACCATCATGTCTTCTTGCTTCAGAACCAAGTAGCAATGCTGTCTTTCTGCATTCCCAGACACAGTGAGGTGTCATCGATGCACTAGAGGTGACAATATTTGTTGTTCCACCTCACTGTATTTATCCCACGGAAAAGAAAATGACTCCCACAAAGGTTGTCCTCACTGCAGTGCCTGGCTAGTTTTCAGAAGGTCTTTCCAGGTCTTATATTATGTGGTGCACTCAGTGAGGCTCAAGATGGAAAGACAGGAGTCTTTACTACAGAGAAGTTTTCTATAGGACTTCTACAGACTCCTAAGTAGGAGTCTTCTACAGAGAAGACAGACTTAACCTACACTGGGGCTTCAGGAGTTTCACTACATGCTTCACTTCCAGCAACTCACTAATCACACTAGCACCAATATCTTTCTCCATAGTAACCATCTTTCTCTGGCCTCTAGATGATCTGACCACTGTGAATTAGTAGCACTAAAAATCATTTTTTCCCTTGGTTTTTTTCAAGACAGGGTTTCTATGTATAGCCCTGGGTGCCCTGGAACTTTGTAGACCAGGCTGGCTTTGAACCCAGAAATCCTCCGCCTCTGCCTCCCAAGTACTGGGATTAAAGGCATATGCCGCCATGGCCCAGCAAAATCAATTTTTTTAACAGCATAAAATTAAAAGCAACTTATTTTAAAGTTTCTATTTTCCCAAATGAAAGAGCCCCTCCCCACACTTTTATTTATCTAATACAGAGTCTGAAATTTAAACACATTATGACTTAAAGATCATGAGAATGTGTACTTGCTATCTTGGACAAATAGTAACTTTTAGTTCTGTTTTCTCATCTCTATCTTGCTATGATCATAGCCTAAGTGAGAACTAAATGAGAAAAATAACCCTAACAAATTACTGGTGTTTTGAAACCTATGAAAAATTACACAAATGTAAAATCACCCAAACACTGAGCCTGACAGCATCACTTTCACTTAACAAAACACAAATGGAAAATTTAGAAACCACACAGTAGAACAAGCACCTGGCATATCATTTAGTGTGCTAATAGTCAAACTGCTGCTGAACTCAAAATGTCTTTAAAACTTGCATGTGTATTCTAAAACTGTCTAAAAGAAGCTGAGGAGCATATACATTCTGTTCTTCACATGAAAAAACAATTCAAGAACAACTGATTCTAGAGAACTGTAAAGATTCTCAAGAGGTAAAGTAGGACATATTATACTCTGGTCAAAGAGAAGGGTTATTTGAAAGGAATAAGCAAAGAAAATTATTAAAGAGTAATTCCATCCATTTTGCAAGCATTCTTCCCTAGATATTCTATAATAGTTCTCTTTGCTATATAGAATTTTCTAGCAAATAATTTCATTATTCCATACCAAAATGCACATATTATATTATTGAAAATATGTCAAGTACAGAACAGAAATGGCATGTTTAATTCATAAACTGAAGTCAAATGTCTAAAGAAAGTTTCTAACCTGAGAAAATTAAAATTGAGCATAATAACCTCTCCATATTTAGCTTTTATTTTAAATAACCATTAAGCAGTTTTACTTCTTATTTCAATAATTTGGGTTTTAAGCACTTAAATGTCTTTCTTCAAATCCTAATTTTTAATAGAAAACTTATTAAGAAAACCAATGGACACTATGTAGACTTAAAAGACCTCAGAGAAAAATACAGATGAGTATAAACTGTGTTTAAAGAACAAAGCTAAAGAGTGGGTCAACTTACAAGTGGAGGCATCATGCCCTTGCTTGAAGGGGGAATGACAACTCGTAGATCTGGTTTCCGACTGTTCATTCCAAGACTGCCACCACCTGGTGGCGGGGGAGACTTTGTAGGCATGACTTTGCCTAAACTATTTGCACCAGTATTTCCAATCAAATTTGGAGAGGCCCTTGAGTTTACAAATCCATTCCCTGGGAAAGGGAAAAACAGTTGCTTATTAACATGTGAAGAGTCATTAAAGTAGTTTAATAAATCTAAAATAATGCTAACTGCCAATATATATATATATATAAGTTTTAAAAAATGATTAATTTTATAAACTTAGATTAATTTTATAAAAATATAAGGATTTTATGACATATAAAGTTATTTATAATAAAACACAATGTTATTAATATTATACTATTATTTTGACAAATATTCATTTGCATTTACATATTTTATATCTCTTCTACTTTTGTATTTGTATCTTGAAATCTTGAAATGGGGGGTGACTAACAAGATATTTCTTAGTGGGTAAAGACACTTGCTACCAAGCATGATGGCTTGAGTTTGTTCTGCAGGACTAACATGGTAGAAAGAACTGATCTGCACAAGGGCACCTTATCACCTGCATGCCACCTCCTAATAAATAAATAAGTATAGTAATAAAAGGAATAATTTATAATATCTTTATATGTTTGTAATTTAAGTGTTTGATTGCAACTCATTTATCCTTGGAGAAGGCTCTAAGTTTATCCTTTTCTCTAAACCTATAAGCAATATTTTCTCTACTACTTTTCATATTGCTAACCCCTTATTTTTTGCTTACTACTGAATACTGATACCTCTGGCTCTAAAAACAAAACACAATTCCCAACAAATAAACAACTGTGTCAACCATCACATTTGGTACTGCAGTCAGTTTTCCCCAACATAGATCCAAAGGAAGACAACAGAACAAGGGAACTCACGAACAGAAGGAAAAGGGGAGAGAAACCATAAAGCAGAGCACAAATCCCACAGATGCATAAACACATCACAGAAACACCACCACCACAAGCATAGACTGTGCTGTAGCTTCCCAGCTCCAGGGAAGGACAACAGCTGAGAAAAGAGGAGTGGTACCTACAACACCTGTCAGTGATCACAGAATCAAATGAACAACAAGGGACTTAAGGAAAGAAAAAGCTATAAACTCAACTGAAGACTCATACGACAAAGTTAACCAATGTGGACTAAACAAATAAGTCACCTGGAGAAAAAAACTTTAAAATGGGAAGGAAAAATTGTTGAGAAGGTAAAAAAAAAACCAACTAGAAATTCTGGAAATTAAAAAACCAATTAATCAAATAAAAGGCAGGAAGCATCTATAGACAAGATGAAGCAGAGGAACTATTCTGGGATGGAAGACAAGGCGAAAACAGTAACACATACAGATAAATATAAAAGCAATGAAATCAAATTCCCAAGAAACCAAAATAAAGCACAAGGAGCTAAGATAGTCAATGGCTCAAATAACCTATTCATTGAAATATCTGAAAATTTCTGAAACCATGAGAAAGAAATTGCTCAGAACTTCAAATAGACATGAGCAAAGAACTTCTTCATGACATATCTGAGGCAAGATTTCAAAAATACAAAGGGTTGGCAAGATGGGTTGGTGGGTAAAAGCACTTGCTACCAAGACTGATGATCTGAGTTCAATCCCTGGGACCCACATGGTGAAAAAAAATAAACAAAAAACTGACTCCAGCAGAATATCCTTCAATTTCCACACACATTGCAGAGACATATGCATATAGCCCCACACATATATATAAGAAGAAAGAAATATGATTTAAAACAAGCAAAGAAACAATACTAAAAGCAATAAGGCAAGGTCAATGAGATGGCTCAGTAGGCAAATGAAATTGAGTGCAGGCAGCACAACCTGGCTTTGATCCCTGGATCCTATTTGGCAGCGAAGAAAAAGCTGGTTGTCTTCTGACCTTGAAGCATGTGCCATGCACATGTGTTCACTCTCTCTGTCTCTCTCTCATTTACCTAACACAAATAATCCAAAAAGCTATGAGGGGAAAACACTAACTCACAGAGGCAGAAATATTAGAATAACAGTAGGTCAGAAAGCCTAAAAGTAAGGAAAGCAAAGAATAGTGTATTTCACAGCCTATAATAAACCATTATTGTCAAATCCAGAAAAATAATCTATTAAAACTGATGGAGAACCAAGATAAGTACAAGTAAAAATAATCTGTGTCAATTAAGCAGGAAATGCTTAAAGAATAATCTATAGAAAGAAGTTTGACACTTTACCCACAACACAAAAAAGTATATTTCATGTAAGAGAAGGGTTAAAAAGGGCAAAAAGAGATAAAATAAGGTCCAAAACCAGCAAAAAAGAAGAGGAAAAACAATGAAAACCAACCAGAACTGCCAACAAATATAAACAGTAATAACAAACCCTTCTCAATAACCTGAATGCAAGTGACTATTTCACCATTTAAAGATACAGTCTAACAAACTATGCTTAACAATAAGGTCTAACTATTCAGTTGCCTCTAAGGAACGCAGGTAACTAGAAGAGATCCAAGACCTGTGAGGCTCAAGTCAACCTACCAAGTAACTGAACACTGCCAACAAGCTGATCTATCAGTCTCCACATCTAGTTAGGAGATAAGAGAGCCACTACATATTAACAAAAGGAACAATCATCAACCAGCAGGGCAGAACTACTGTAAATGTTTATGAAATAATTCCAGAAGCCTATTAGGTTTATCTTTTCTAGTTACATGGGTTTCTTTGGGGCAACTGAATAGTTAGACCTCATTATTGAACATGGTCTGTTAGTCTTTTAATGGTGAATTAGTCATTTGCATTCAGGTTATTATTAAGAAGGGTTTGCTGTTACCATTGATTTTATTAGGAGTTGTTCTAGTTGGCTTTCCTTGGCCATTCATAAAACAAACATTAAAAGACACAAAGACTACATGAGGTACTAACAAAGTACTGCAGGACACTTCATTACCCACCTTCACACACAACCAAGTCTTCCAAAAGGAAAACTAGCAAAAACCTCGTCACACCTTAACTATTAAATAAATCAAATGGACTTAATAGATATCTACAAAGCATTCTAGCTAACAGAGAAAGAATGTAACAGAGAAAGAATGTACATTTCTCAGCAGCACACTGAACCATTCCTACAACTGATATTACAGACAACAAAGGAAGCTTTAATAAACACAAAAAAATCCTGAAATGATTCCCTGCATCTTATCAGATCACAGTGAACTAAAACAAGAAATCAACAGCAAGACTAAGCTCAGAAAATACATAAATACTTATAGACTAAGCTATACTTTTTTGAATTTTTGAAAGCTATACTTTTCAATTTTTAAACCGAAGCTCAATTTTGAAATTAGGAAGGAAACTGTAAAAGTCTTAAGAGTCAAATGAACACTAAAGCACAACCTACCACAGCCTCTGGGATATAGCCAGAGTCCTATGAGGAAAAGTCAAAAGTTCTGTGTTCATAATTTAAAAAGCCAGAAGGAGCTCAAGTAAACAACCTAATGTACCTCAAAGCTCTAGGAAGACAAGACATCAACCCAGGACTACACGGATTCAATGCTAAATTCTCCCAAACTTCTAGAAAAAAAAAATCTAAGTACAACACTTCCACCAAATTTATTCTATGATGCCAATATTATCATGATACCAAAAGCAGGTAAAGACACAACCAAAAAAGAAAACTAGAGACCAATCCATACAATGAGCACAGATATGAAAATTCTCAGCAAATACTTGCAAACTGAATTCAAGATCACATTAAGCTGTTATATCATGTTTAAGTTGATATCATCCCAGGAACACAAGGCTGATTCACTAAAGCAAATCAATAAATGTCATACCCCACATTAACAGACTTTAACAGAGAAAAACCACATGATAACCTCAACAGGAAAGTTTTTTGACAAAGTTTAATACATACATAATCACGATAAAACGTCCTGGAGAAAAAAATAGGACAGAACATACGTCAACATAATAAAGAGAATCTAAGACAAACTAAGCCACTCATGTTAAATGAAAAAGAACTGAGAACATTTCATCTGAAGTGTAGAAGGAAATAATGTCAGCTCCCACTATTATTCAATATGGTGCTTCAAGACTTAGTGGAGTAATAAGACAAGAGAAAGATAAAAATGGTCAAATTCAAGAAGGAAAAACCATCTCTAGTGGCAGATGATTTAATTCCATATTTAATAGACTCCATAGACATCACCAGAAAACTTTAGGTCCAGAAAATACTTTCAATAAAGTTGTAAGACAAAATCAACATACAAAGCCAGTATTTTATACACACAGACACATATACACAGACCAATATCAAACGGACTAAGAAATAGCCTTTAATCCCAGCACTAGGGAGGCAGAGGCAGGTGGATTTCTGAGTTCGAGGCCAGCCTGGACTAGAGTGAATTCCAGGACAGCCAGGGCTATACAGAGAAACCCTGTCTCGAAAAACAAAACAAACAAACAAACAAACAAAAAAAACCTAAAACAGAAATAATCCGAAGACATTAGATAAAGAAAAGAATGTCCATGCTCCTGAACTGGCAGAATGAATACTCTGAAATGGCTATACTACCAAAATTAATCCTTATAATCAGGGCAATTTTCAGCAAAATTTCAATAACATTACTCCTAGCACTAGAAAAAATAACTAAAATTCATAAAGAAATATGGAAGATCACAAAGAAATCTTAGGCAGGAAGTACACATTATAGAACCATAATGAGAAATACAGCATAGAACTGGCATAAGAAGACATGTAGATCAATGAAATACAATATAGGACATGTAGATAAATCCAAATGTCTATGGACACCTAGCTGCTGACAAAATACATGCACTTTGAATAGATACCCTATTCAAAAAATGGTGTTGGCAAAACTGGATATACATCTGCACAGAAATGAAAGTAGACCCTAATTTCTAACCCTACATAAAAACCAACTCAAAGTGAATCTAAGACCTTTAAAAAAATAACAGAAAACAAAAAACTGAAATACTGAAATTGATATAGGAAAAGACTTCAAAAGATCAGTGTAAGCACAAGCTTTCTGAACTGAACCCCAGTATCACAGCAAATACCTCACAGAATATGCAAGTAAGAGTACTTGAAATCAAAAACCTTACAAAAGAAACCATTAACAGGCTGGGGAAATGGCTTGGTGGGTAAAGTGCTTTCTGTGCAAGCAGGATGGCCAAAGCTTATGGCTCCCGCTCTTCTAGCATTTGAGAGCACCTGCATACACACTTGGACATGCCCACACATGGTGCACGAAATGTACACACACATGCACACACAAATAAATTAAAAGTAAATCTTAAAAGAAAGACAAGTATGATAGTACAATCCTGCAATCTCAGTGGTGACGGCGAGGTGGAAACAATCAGACCCAGGGATTGGGAGTGCAAGCAACAGTTTAGTGAGACCCTGACTCCAAAAGTAAGATGAAGAGGTTCAAGAAGCCATCACAACATCAACCTCTGTCAACATGCCAGCATGGCTTGGCACCCTAGCACAAACACATGTATATACCACACACATTTTAATTCTATAGAATTTCTTGGAAAAAAAAACCAGAACTATGTTTACTTGGTATACTATCTGGAGGTTTTCAAAGCAATTTCAGGCACATTAAGTAATATACAATCAAATGATAAGTTGATATATGAATTCTATAATTTTTAAAATTATATTTATTTATAGAGGAGAGGCATGCCTGGAAATCAGAGCACAAATTGTTCAGGTTGGTTCCTTTCTTCTATCATGTGGAATCTGGGTACTGAACTCAGCCTATCAGAACCTGGGACAAGCAAGTTTACCTGCTGAGCTAGTTGGGCAGTCTTGAATTTGAAAACTTGAAAGACTAAAATTAGGGGGATGGAGAGATAGCTTGGTGGTTAAGAGTATTGGGTTGCACCCAGAGGAAGCTCCACCCTGGGGTGCTCTAACGGGCCCAGGATCCCAGGATCCCAGGATCCCAGGATCCCAGAATCACAGGATCACAGAGACAGTTTGACTCTGAGGAGTTCTGACATAACCAGGATCACAGGAAGGGCAGGCTCCAGTCAGATTAAGCCAGGCGAGGTAGCAGTAGAGATAACCACGTGGAGGGAGGCAAGCTTAAGAACATAAGCAACAGAAACCAAGGTTACTTGGCATCATCAAAACAGAATTCTCCCACCATAGCAAGTCCTGGTCACATTATCACTCCAGAAAAGCAAGATTCAGATCTAAAATCACTTCTCATGATGATGATACAGGACTTTAAGAAAGACATAAATAACTCCCTCAAAGAAATATACAGGAGAACACAGATAAACAGCTAGAAGCCCTTCAAGAGGAAACACAAAAATCCCTTAAAGAACTACAGGAAAACACAAACAGTTGAAGGAAATGAACAAAACCATCCAAGATCTAAAAATGGAAATAGAAACAATAAAGAAACCACAAAGGGAGACAAACCTGGAGTTAGAAAACCTAGGAAAGAGATCAGGAGTCATAGATGCAAGCATCACCAACAGAATACAAGAGATAGAAGAGAGAATCTCAGGGGCAGAAGACACCATAGAAAACACTGACACAACAGTCAAAGAAAATGCAAAAAGCAAAAGCTCCTAAGCCAAAACATCCAGGAAATCCAGGACACAATGAGAAGACCAAACCTAAGGATAATAGGTATAGAAGAGAGTGAGGACTCACAATTTAAAGGGCCAATAAATATCTTCAACAAAATTATAGAAAAAAAAAACTTCCCTAACCTAAAGAAAGAGATGCCCATGAACATACAAGAAGCCTATAGAACTCCAAATAGACTGGACTAGAAAAGTTTGGAGTTATTTAAAACGTATATTGAGAAAAACATGTATTTTCAGTATTGCTGTAGACAAGCATCTACATAGACTGTTCAATTGATTGTTTTATATCAAACAATTTTACAATTTTATAATACTCATTTTTATTGTTACAATATTTTATAAATTTTAAAGAATATGACCAAAAAAAAAGTGTATTGGGTTGCTCTTCCAGAGGACCAGGGTTCGATGTTAGCATATACATGGCAGCTCAGTCACCTGTAACAAGCTGTAAGGGATCTGATGCCTTCTTCAGGTCTCTTAGTGTAACAGGTATACATGTAGTGCACAGACAGACATGCAGATAAAACACCCCCACACAGAAAATAAATAATAAAAATTAAAAATAAATCAATACTATGCTTAGGAAGAAGATAAAAGTTTGTGAAGATAAAGATTTAAAGAAAACAGAGGCCTTAATATAATTATCTGCTTATAAATATTACTTAAGAGTTGAAAATACTACTATAAAAATATTTGTATAAAAGCTATGATAGAATCAACTCTGTAGACTCCTAACTACTATACTCATAAAGCAGCACCTGAATACAAGAAAGGCAGTGGCATCTAAAACTGCCACGTCTGCTCAGAAGGTGCACTTGGAAGAGGACTACACTTTCCCTGCCCTTTATTTTCATTCTCAATAATTTTACCACATGACATAGCAATTTTGTGTGTGACTTTACTTTGTTGTGGGAATTGTTATTTTCATTAATTTTGTGAGGCTATTTCCTGTATTCTGCTTTCATTGTCTTGAAGTGTATTATTCAATCTGGGCTCAATCTCTTCTACACTCTGCACAGCAATTTCCTGCATCTCCCATAAGCTTCAGAGAGCAGTGTCATCGGGGGAAACATCACCTCTTCTCTAGGTCATTCACTTATGGAGCAGAACAAAATTCACTCAAGAGCTAATCCAGATTTTGTTATTTGGAGGATAAAAAATATCTAACAAATAATATATTCAAAGTTAGATGAACTTAATAGAATTTTATGCTGCAGAGCAGTAAGGTTAATGAAGTTTCTGTTAATATATAATCATAAGAATGTGTGTTCTCACTCTCCAATACTTGAAAGGCTATTTCATGGATTTAAGCTAAAATCTAAAAAAAAAAAAAAAAAACCCAAACAACCCCCCCACTATTTTAGTATTATTATTAGATGATGCAAATATGTAATTTAGAGGCATACATCATTAAGAAGCATAAATGCTTCCTTCCCATGTGAAATCTCCAATGCATTTTATATGAGAGCATAGTAACCACGAGAATCAAGTTACAAGAGTGGCAGGGAGTCAAAAGCACAGCATCTTAGTGCTCCACCAGGGCACCATGGCAGATAGTGAGTACAGGATGATGTAAGTGTTTGTCACTGTGCCAGACTGAAGCTAATCTCAAACGCAAGCTTGTTATTTTCTTAGACTGTATCGGTGCACGCCTCTTAGCTTCTGTTTAAGTTCTATAATGGAGACACTGTGCAGGATGATTTGTCTTTTTAATTGAATAAATTTAAGTTAGTATGATTATCATTAAAACCTGAATGGTAGCTTATTATCCTAACAAAACCACTCTTGATGGAGTAAGCCATATACCTCCAGAAACTGAACAGGCTTCATCTTCATTACGGTCCTATTGGTAGAAGGTATGTTGTTCCAATGTATCAGTTCAGCTCATAGTTCAGAATCTGAACCCTGTCAATTGAAGCAATCCATTCAAGTGGATGGCAAGTTTCTTCCATGGCCTTAGGACTACTGCTCTTCTAGCACTAAACAGTAGGTGATTATGTCATTAATGTTTACTATGAATCCACTTTTGAAGTCCAGCTGACAAGCAAACTTCAGTGGACTCTAATACTAAAGACACAATGTTCTCCTCTGCCAGACGCTTCATCAGTTCTCATGCAATACCATGACTGAAGCATGTAAGTACAAATTTCTGCTTCACTTCTCTTAATTTTTAGTCCAAATTCAGCTTCCAGGAGCTACTTTTTCCAGATAAATGCTGTCATCTCAAAACAATGTTTTAAATTCCTGTACCAATGTCACCCTCTGCCACCTCCATGTTCTCTTCATAGAACTGTCCATACAACACAATCTGTCTTTTTACCTTCCACTCCTCTGGCTCACGCTATCACCAACCTTTACTTTCATTCAACACAAAACAATTCCAGAAGTTTCTTGAACTTTTCTATTTCTAGTCCAATATGTTTTTCTTTTTCAACATGTTTTTGAGAAAAGTAGTTAGAGGCTGGGGAGAAAGTACATGTATATAAAACATACACATATACATATACTATTCCCATCCACCAAACCCCACAATCTTTTTTAAGTGAAGGTATTGAATATATCAACTGTTTTCCTAATCTTGACAATTACAATATAGGCCAAAAGTTAAATGAACATCTGAGCTACAATATAAGCTGAGTAACACATTTATATTCTCATCAGCGAAATGTATATAGTAAATTATAAACAAATAAGACAGTCACCATGACAGAGCTATATAAATTATAGTATGTACAAACTGCCTGTTTAAGTTTTCAATAATGACAGATGGAAAAGAAAACAAAACAAAAAGTATCAAATCAGGGGAAAAAAAACACCAAAAAAGCAATTTACTACAATAAAAAATTTGTGACCTTAGGTATATTATCATTAGTATGTCACATAAAGTTCAAAAAGGAAAAGAAAGGGGAAAACATTTATTATGTTACAACCCTAACTACTGGAGTCAATTTGGGGTTCCTTGTTTTTTTCTATATGCATATTTTCTGCATAGTTTTAAATCACAACAAAACTCATTTGAAATTAACCTAATTTTCACATTGCTGACTATGCTTATTTCATCCTATATTTCACTGCAACAAAGTTTGCATGAACCTTTACATATTTTACTTTACTTCCTTTTTTAAAGATTCATTTATCTTTATGTGAATGGATGTTTTTGCTTTATGTGTATCTGTATACCATATGAGCACTTAGTAACCCTCAGAAGCCAGAAGCAATGATCAGATCCTCTGGAACTGGAGTTATAGATAGGCATGAGCATCCATGTGGTGCTGGGAACTGAATCCAGGTCTTTGCAAGAGCAAGCAATGCTTTTAACTGCTAAGCTACCTCTCTAATCCTTAGCTTATTTCTTTAGACAAAGTCTCAAAAATGGATTAGGGTTCAGATACTTTATAACCACTGCAGTCTCTCAAACCTTCTACTAAAGACTATAAGCAGTCAAAAGCATGTATGAAGACCATCAGCTTCATTACATCTTTTGGGTGTTCCAATAAAAGGGAGTACCAGATGCAAACTAGCAAGTCAAAGTCGTATAGATTTTTGGCACTTTAGTTTGAATACAGGCTTGCTACAACCTGTTGTGTAGATCAGGCTGGTCTAGAACCCAGAATTCTCTTTGTCTCATATGGCCTCTGAAATGTTGTGGTTACAGGTATAACCCAAATTCACACTAAGACTGGCTCTAACTAAAATACTGCTGAGTACACACTTGGTGATTAAATTCAATGTTTCACACATGCTAAACAAACAATACTGAATAGTTATAGTCTCAATCCACTACACATAACAAGTCCAAAATTATAGATCAACATCACTGAATTACATAAAAAAAAAGAAAAAAAAAAGAAAAAAAAGTACAATATAAATAGTATGGTTCCTAAGAGGGACTGCTTATCTCTGGTTCACTTTACACATGCTCCAGTCTACTGGAGTATCAGCCCAATGTGACACAAGTATGCAGGGCTTTATTAAATATGGGTTGGCTCTAAATATACTGCCTTATTGATGTCAAAGAGGGAAAATGTAAATGTATATGAAAAGAGTACAGACAATACTGTACTCTTGGATCCAAACAATAAAGCGGGGTTACAATTAAATAAACCAAACATATTTGAAAATATACATATATGAGCATAGCAGTCCCAATGTATAGCTGATAGTAAAACCTTCATATACTTTCCTACATTGGATCTCTTAAAACCATATAGTGTTTTTTCTCAATCCATCTAAATCCACTAAAATATCATTTAGTGTGGTACAGATAGAACATCAAAATCATAATCTATCTTTACCACATGTCAGAACTGGAAAGACAGGCTATGACATATTTTTAAATATATTTTAGACTCAATTATTTTATGTGTATGAATGTTTTATATGTGTGTGTGTGTTTGTGTGTGTGTACACACATGTGTACTGCACATGCCCCTGATACCCAGCATAGACAGAAGGTATTGGGTCCTCTGGAACCAGAGTTATAGTTGTAAGCCTCCATGTAAATGTTAGAATCCAAACCAATAGAGCAACAAATACTTTTAACTGTTGAGCCATCTTTCCAGCCCTATTATGACACATCTTTAAACCACTGAGAATCCAGAGGCTGGAGGCTAAGTAAAGTGAACCAGAATAAACAGTCTTTCTTAGTAGCTACACTATTTGCATCAAACCATTTTGTTTTGTTTTAAATTAGATGGTGCTAAACTATTGTTTAGGACACACTGTGCATAGTATATTGGGAATAGAGAGCTACTTAACAGTGTTTGTTGATGATGTATGAGGCTTTAGATTTGATCACCATCACCACACATGCTGGGATCGTACCAAAGTGAAAAAAGCTATTTGGCTATAACTATGGCAAACTACGAATGCTCTACACATGACCACCAAAGGATATCCTCAAGAAAAATCGCTTGGATCTCTACTTGAGTGGTATACACACATTTCTTTATACTCTAATTTCTAAAGACATTTAATGGTGTTTTAAAATAAAGTCCTTTGCCAATAGTTGAACTTTAGTGATGACAAAAATTACATAAAAGCATCTCCCTAAGACATGATCTTAGAAGGCAACTGCCAAACCACCTTCTAAATATGTTAGCTGCTGTCAACTCTAGATATAGAAGCTGTTTTTCAGTGGGCAACAGTCAATGCAGAGACTCAAAATTAATTAAAGTGCTGAGAATAAATGACTGTTGAGTACTCAACCTTAATAGGAAGATCTATTATGACCCACCCCATGAAGGCAAAGGGAACATCACGTAGGAGGGGTGGAAAGAGCGTATGAACTGGAGAATCAAGAGGAATACTGAGAAATGCTGTATGCTATCTTCCAGACATGACATGATCACCACAACCACCAACTTACAGAAACTCTGACTACCTGCACAAGATCAAGGCATTCAACACTCTAGCATGGATTAGGAAGGGACTCCACCTCTAGTAGAGGAGTTGTTGTAGTTAACAACTACTGAGAGAGGGAAGGTCATTTGTCCAAGGGGTTGTAGTTGTTGGTATGGTGTCTATGCTCTGGTGGATGGTCTCACTCCCAATGGCAAGCAAGTAGCACTAACTGAACTCAGTGGATTATTTACAAAAGAAAAGAAGAAAGAGGGCAATGAAGGTAGGAGAAGGCTGTGTGGACATGGAGGGACATCAAAGGAGTAAGAAGGGGAATGGTGGGCAAGGGTATCTTCAAGGTACACTATGCATGTGTGTGGGCGTGAGATATGTATACATCTATATGATACTGTCAAAATATATATGAAATATGCTTTTAAAAAAGATCTTGCTGTAAATGTTGCATTAGAGCAACTTAGTGTTTAGCAAAGAAAACACCTGGTATGGAGAAAGCACTTAGGACATACTAAATGAATAGATATTTGAACTTACAGTCAATGTGTAAGAGATGAAGAAGGGTTACTGCAGAAACTGTTAGGTTTTAGTGAAACTACCCCTAAGAAGATAAAAGGCCTATTTCAAGGCAATACTTACTAGTAACTCAGATCAAGCAGACATGTACAAAGTTAAACAATAGGAATTCACTTACCCACAGGACTATTTCCAGCTCCATTTGGCACTGTGAGGTCTGTAGTGCTCAACATCCCACCTAACAATATTACAGAGAAAAGAGAGATTGAATAAAAATTGGCTTTATTTCACAAACAGCCAAGTGAAGTCATCTCACTATAATCTACACTCTGTTCCTAAAAATCAAACCAAACCAAAATTAGCTCAATTGAAAGTTGCCACTAATGTATAATTTGATAAAACTTAAGTGCATATATATATACATATACACATATATGTATATGTGTGTATATATGTATATAAATATGTGTGTATGTATATATATATAAACATAAACTATAGTATAACTGTACATGTAACATGTTTAACTACACATGTGCTGTGGGGGGATGTCTATGTGTAGTATACACAACACATGAATTTAAGTATTAAGCTCTTGATCTACCTGCCATCCTGTGCATCAGTATCAACAAGTGAATACTGATGAGAAGGAAGACAGTCCATTCATATGGAGCACTATTATTAAACTTAGGACTTGGGGAAAGCAATGCCAACCTGTCTGGACTAAGGTGGTAAATACAATGCAAACTGATGTTGAATTATTGAACTAAGTCAGCAGGAAGAGATGTATAGCAACTCTCACTCCAGGAGTTCTGACATGATGATTCACATTTAACTTTAAATCTTCACTTACAACATTCAAGTTAAATTCTCTGCCTGTCACAGCATGGCTTTCACACGATAAGGAAAAATCGTAGTGTTATATTTTCTATACTATTGAACTTAGGCAAGAAATGTTTTTCCAATGGATGTTAAAAAAGTACTTAAAATGGACTTAATTATGTAGCAGTGACTATTGTTCATCCTGACAACAAAGTCGATTTTTGTTTGTTTGCTTACTTTTGATATTTAAAATAATGTCTCTACAGTCCTTGGCTGTAGCCCTGGCAGTCCTGGAGCGCACTATGTAGACAGGCTAGTCTCAAACTCAGAGACCTGGCTGCCTCCCAAGTGCTGGGATTCAAGGCATGTGCTACCACACTTGGCCTGATACTAAAGACAAAGAACAATAAACTTTCTCTGTCAGCAAATCCTTTCTCATCCTCTCTCTAAAAGAGCAAAGAGAGTACTTTACAACATACTTGCACTGCCGGTACTTGGTGGTCTCTGCGGAGCTCCTGGGGACACATTTCTATGTAGCGTGGCTGGGGGTGGAGACAGCATGCTCGAATCTGCTAAGGTTGAGCTGGCTGCCAAAGATGGTGACACGAGTGAACTCCCTGGGTTAGTGTACGACAAAGCATTAGGGCTGGTCACAGGGACTGTGACAGACATTGAGAAGTTCTGAGGTGGCAAGCCAGGCTGTAAATAAAGAACAAGGAAGAGAAAACTATTGGTTTCCTTTTCATCAACATAAAATAACTTTAATTTGACTACGTAACTCTCATTATCAAAAGCAGGGGATGGGGACAGTTGCTTCATTTGCAGTGTTAAGCTGTTTTCTCTAGAATTATACTTGAACATGATGAATATACCAGACAAACATTTTCATTTTCAATTTTATACTGATACATATATGCTAAATGTAACTATATAGTATGTTTCAAATATTCAAAGAGATAAAAATGAAAAGTTAAGCCTGGAATTACAGTAATATTGTTGAATTTAGACATACAATGCATCACTGTTACCAAGGAAGCATTAATTAGAACTTCAGTGCAAACCAATTTAAAATTACACTTCTATTGGGAGAACACAAATATAATCAAAGGGGGAAAGTACAGGTATATTATTAACTTAATACATCAAATTTGGGATATGATGAATAAGTTCAGTATGATTTGACTGATGGGTATTTTTAAAGTAGAAAGGTCAAGTAATTATATACAGAACACAATGTAATTGTATGTAATGAAATGTACAAAGAAACGTACACAAGATTTAACTATTGCCAGGTTAGAGTAGAGTCTTGGTATTTTTGAAACTATAGAAAGATTAAATTATAAACATTATAAAAGCTATCTTATCAAAAATTTTCATGTTTTCTCTAAAAGGTCATTTCCTTGTTTGCTTTGGCACTTCCTCCACAGACCAATTTCAATATATTTGTTGACCATGATAAACAGCAGTCTCCTTCATAACTTTAAATGGTAGGGGAAAGTAAAAAAACACACAAACAATAAAGCAAGTTTATTATTTTCACAGCTTAAAGTTTAACTGTGGGCAACAGCATCCCTGTGAAGTCACAGCAATTTTATTTGCTACTGTTTGTTTTTTAAAATGATGGTATTAGGTTAAAAAATTGCTTACATCTATTTTCATGTGATCCTTCCCACAAACTATGTTAAAGACATATTGTATGATGCAGATCATCCTTTAGGGCATAGTTCAAGAGATTAAACCTTGACAATGAACAAACAAACAACAGAACACCAGCACTGGAGCTGATGGTTCGTGGACAGCTGTGCCTACACATAGAGTGACAGAACAAGCTACAGGGATGGCCTTAGGTGGCTCTCTCTACAGAGTCTAGTGAGAAGAACTTCTGAGATGTTTCAGTCCAAGTACAAGTGCTCAGTGAGCTCAAAACTGACTTTTTCACAATTTGTTTTGTGACTAGTTTAAAGATATGGGCACCTAACAGTAAATCCGCCCTCTTTAGTGCTGAGAGTGTAAGACAAGACCAGTTATGTACTTAGTTTTCTTGCTGTTCAAGGCTTTGGGACAAAGCTCAAGAGTCAGTTCAGCTCTGTTAAAATGAAGACAATTATGTAAAATAAGTAAAAGTGATTTAGAGGCATGAAATCTCACAACAAACTCAACTATGTTTCATTTAGCATTCTTAAAATCAAGTTTATGTTTATATACATATGTGTATTAAGTTATGGGCAAGACAGGAACACCTAACATATACTTTATATTAAAAATTAAAGAATTTTAAAACTAGAAACAATCTTAAAAATTATGTGAGACAACTAATTTACTTCCCAGATAAAGGAATTTTAATTCAGGGTATCTAGATATCCTATAAAGAGTAAGTAACGGCAGAACCTCAGTTAGGATATTTTCTTTTCATTTCTACACTTAAGATACTCAACATTTTTTACTACAAGATTTTGGAAGTTTTAAAGTTCTGTAAAACCAAAGAGTTAATAAACACCATCTTTTCTTTGATACTCATTGTCCTCAATCTTCTGTACAAATGAGGTAGGATGTATGGTCAATTTCTTCATGCACATGACAAAAGCACAAACCATACTTTAGTACTCACTGCGATTTTATGATTCCGCATCATATTATCAAATTCCTCATTAATTTTTTTATATTTTTCTTCTGTATGTGGAGTTAGCACATATGAAGTATCAGGGTCTGGGCTGTCGCACCCTCTGTGTTCCTTCTTGTTCAGAGCCTAAATATGAAGTTAACAAAAAGGATCAACAAATAAAAAGTAAAGGTAAAGTGAAAGTACTTACAGGGCCTCGTTTGAAAATAAAATCACTATCTTCATTTAGTTTGCTGAATCTGTCCTCCGAGAGTGGACTGTGCTCAAAGTAATCGTCAGCATCAGGGCTCTCACAACCATTAAGGCCTTTCTTTCTTAAAGTCTGAAATACAATTGGAAAATTCACACAAAAAGAATACTAACTTTCCATGAGTTTTTTGTTTGTTTTGTTTTTGTAAAATGTGTTAGAGAGCACAGGTCGAATAAACAGATTATTTAAGAGCCACTGAGTGATACTTAAAAGGCTACAAATAAATTACAGTTCTGCAAGTACCATAAGCCTAAGACAGGAAAAAAACTGAGCTCTCCCACTGCACATTAGGAAATAGAGTATTTGCTTGTTTGGAGTCTTCCTTTTCAAAGTGCTGAGAGAACACTAAAATCACTCCATATTCTGAGTCATAGCTAGAATCTGGTTAGTAAAGTCAGTAAGAATATAACAAGAATCTATCAAAATGATGTGCTGAGAAATTACAGCATCTTTATGCACAGGTCATGTCTGCCATTTTATCTACTGGCATTTCTTTCTATAAGGATTTATCTTATTCAGTAGCAATTAGCCCAGAATCCCAACAATTTACTGCTAATTTGTTCTCTATTACCATTTTCCCACATAATCTTAAAATATAAAAACTTGAAACCAATGTCTGTCAACAATGTCTCCTTCCTATGTATGATGTCAACATTCTTAGTGACTTTACATACTTAAAAAAAAATCTGTAGTGAAAAGTTACTCAGAATACATCCCCTCCCCATTTGCTAGGTTTTTTTCTCTACAGTTCCTTCAATTTGTTTTAATCCAAAGTTGATTTCTTAGATAACTTTGAGTATCAATCAAGTATTCCCCTGGACCACACTGATTTTTTTTTCTTATTTTGAAGTAAAAATATAGTGGATGGTTAGGTTTCTAATTTTTCTTTTAAGGAAAAGTCATCATGATATAACATCTAATTTTTAAAGGAATAAAAATCCTAGTGACTTAAGATTACATAATATTAATTTACCTTCAGAATGCATTAAGCATTAAAACTTCTGATGTATCTCAGTTTAAGGCAGAGCAATTGACAACTCAACAGTTCTGAACTATTTTTCTAAATTTCTAACACGATCAAAAGCAGCACTAGGGTTAAATGTCAAGTACACCATTAGAGTAGAGACAAGGATTATCAAAGAGCTGGGCCAGACATGTCACTGCCAAGTGATTAACTTAGATGTGATACCAATGATCTTAGTACCTTGTACAACTTGACTTGCTTAGTCCCTGTTTTTCCTGGAAATGTAAAGTATCAGAAACATTACAATTTGAGAACCTTTCATAAATTTCTTCAAATGATTTTGAAATTTCACCTTACTCAGTATGACTTATTTTTACATGCTAGAAATTAAGCCCCTTCAAATGCTTCTCTCACATAAGAATTCTATACATAATTCTCATAATGCATTGGAATACAATCATTAAATATAAATGTGTTACAAATACCACATCTCTCACCCCACCTCCCAGTCCCCCAGCCACTGGTCTTAAGCTCTAGAGTCAGTCAGTCTCTGTCTGTCTGTCTGTCTGTCTCTCTCTCTCTCTCTCTCTCCTCTGTCTCTCTTCCCCTTCTTGCCCTCCCCCCTCTCTCTCAGACACACACACACACACAAATTCAACCTTGCTCTCCTTATAGGCTGAAATGTTTGTCACCGAGCATTTTACAAATAGCAATACACAGTATGTATCTCTTATAGACTTTTTAAATACACAGAGCAAAAAAAAAAAAATGACTGCTTTAAAATTACATGCAGTTTTGAATTCTATAAAGGAAGGTTTAACCCTATTGGCACTTATGAGGAAGCAAAGTACTGTGGCATTCCCAGCTCTGCAAGCCTTCACTTCAGATGGGTTACTGGCACAAGGAGGGAATTTAAGAGGCAGTATCAGCTTTGTAGATAATAAGCTAATAAAGCTGTTTGACAGCCAACTCTGTTCCTTATCACCAAACACGAAAAGTGGTTTTGAGGACCCAAATACCATAAAAAGACTTTCTGTCCTTATCATTACCAAATAGCATAGCAGTAAAAGTTTCTCTGCTGTCTTTGGTACTAACAAGTGGAATGCTGCAATCTATTAACAAGGCCAGGCAAGGCATGAAGAGGCCGGTCAACTTCAGTTTCCTCATAAGTTTCCACAGTTCTTGTTAACCACAGTGAGGAATCTGCTTCCAAGCAGAAAAACCATCATGAACACTACTTTGTACTTTCTTTGGGTACTGCTGATGGTCATCACATTCTATCTATAAGTAAATATAACTTCAGAAAGCCTGAGTTCCTGTAAGTGTGCTAGACAGTTTATCAGTACTGTTCTGGAAAACTTAAAGACAGAAAGCTCACCTGTGCCAAAAAAGAACTTAAATTTCTGGTGTATACTGTTTAAGTTGAGTGTTCCCATTGATGTTTTTTTCTGAAATAATTAGAATCTGAAATATACATTACAAACAACTAAAGGAATCATTTAATGAGTAATTATCAGAAAACTTGATGCCATACTGTATCAGTGTTCTAAGTATGTTGATGACATTACTGGTATGAAATACTAAAACTAACACATTCAATCTATCAGAAGACAGTTTTAAAAGGTAAGTCACATACCTTTAAAAATAAACTTTTTCTGTTTACTAGCAATAAAGTTAAATTCAATTATAATTTTGATGGCTTTTGTCTGTGTGTGTGATTTGGGCCAACTCAGGTACTTTCTGCTCACTTACAGTACAAAATTTAGGGTTTAAGAAATGAATGTCATTAGCTAACATATACCTTTCAACTTTAGCTGTGTAGGCATAACTCATAATTTAAAAAAAAAAAAAGGAAAAAACGATGAAGTACCATGGAAACTATTGCTGGGGCACATTCTTCCTTGTTATCTGACTCTATGAGGCTTATGCCTTTACTTCTGCATTATTCTCCAATGCTATAGAGATAGAAGTTAATCTGTAGCAAAATGGTAATACTGTAGTTCTATATGGACAAGCAAGTTCAGTGGCCTTCTTTCCCACACCAAGAAGCAAATTCATTTGGTCTTCTTGAACTTACATATCTGCCTCTTTGGATTAACCTGCTAACCAGGAGTAACTTCTTTCCTCACCTCAAAACCATGAAGGCATTCTCCCTCATTATTCTCTAGATGGCTCTCTAATTTTTTATCTTTTATGCTTAGTAACATATGAGGTTTGTTCAATATCACAATATCTTTGCATGCACATGTGTGTGTGTGTGTGTGTGTGTGTGTGTGTGTGTGTGTGTGTGTGTGTGTATTCACAAAAGTCTTTGAATCAGTTCTGTCTGCCATCTTGTAGGGTCTGGCAAACTTGAGTCATTAGACCTGTGAACAAGTGCTGAGCCACCTTCCTGCCCATATAGATTCTTAACAGTCCCTGCATCACTGCTTAAATATTGTTCTTTCCTCTTTCATCTGTAACATTTTTAACATCTATGTATGTTTCTGTTTCTGAGCTGCTATTCCACTGGTATGCTTGGCATTTAGTATCCATATCGATGCCAAAATAACATACTATAGCTTTGACTGGTGTTCAGAGCAGACCTTGGGCACAAGCTCTGCAGCCAGTCCCACAACACCCAGAGGTGGATCCACTCCTAGGCGCTCTGACACACCCAGGATCAGAGGTGAGGAGGAACCAACATCTGTCCAAACACTGGGAGTAACTGGG
>NW_022196904.1:57472420-57472658 GCF_008632895.1 Mastomys coucha
GGTCCAACATTGTACAATCTATATACACTTTCAGCTTGTTTGTTTGTGACTGTGTCTGGCTGTGTACAGCATAAGGGTCTTGAAATCTTGCTTCTCCTATCTCTGTCTATTAGTAGAATTGTTTATTTTATGTCTTTACACTATACTATGGTTTTCAGAACAGCTTATATATTTTACAAGTATTTATATACCCAAAAGAAACACAGACGATTAATTAGGGAGGTTGCTTGTAAGAGAA
>NW_022196904.1:57473110-57481348 GCF_008632895.1 Mastomys coucha
GAAGTATACAGTTAATATGTTTGGAGTTATTTAAAATTTATATTGAGAAAAACGTATGTATTTTCAGTGTTGCTGTAGACAAGCTGCTATGTAAGACTGTTAAATTGATTGTTGTTTTATATCAAACAACTTTTATAATACTTATTTTTATTGTTATAATATTTTATAAATTTTAAGGAATATGACAAAAAAGATACTGTAGGTATTGAAGGGGGGTCTCTGGGAGGAGTAGGGGTACAAAAGGGAAACAAGAATGTGATTTAATTCTATTTACTTAAAATATGTTTTTAAATGTTAACAAATTTAGATAAATTGAAATCATGTAACCTTTTTCATCATAATGCAATAAAAGTTTAAAAAATGTTAACATACTATAGCTTTAATTGGTCTTCTGTATCAGACAGTGTAAGTAATGCTACAGACTTAAACAAATACACAAATTTCAGAGGCTTTACACAATGAATGTTCATTTCTCACTCATTCCAAGTGCAGTAAGGATGCTCTAACTCTCACATAGCTTTCTGTGATCTGCAGGGTCTACATAGTCTTTGGGGGGTAACATGAGCAAGGTGCTGGTTATTTGAACCCTGAGCCTTACAGATACTAAGCATCTTTACTGAGCTGCACTTGCTAGTCTCAGCCAAGACCTTAGAATTCCCATCTGTATTTTCTTTTGCACCTGTTACCAAGCAAAGAAGAAAGACCATGAGGACCAGGTAGGAAGTAATGCATAAGCCAGGCCTGGAAGTAGCATGTGTCATTTATTTCCATTCACACTCTTTCAATGAGAACTCAGTCATACAACTACATTCCTAATCACAAGGAAGGCTTATACAGATTCTAAGTATGTACCCAAGCAGTAAAGAAATGGCTTATCGCTGGGTGGTGGCGGCGCATGCCTTTAATCCCAGCACTTGGGAGGCAGAGGCAGGTGGATTTCTGAGTTTGAGGCCAGCCTGGTCTACAGAGTGAGCTTTTTCCCTGTAATTTGAGAGATGGGTTTTCTAATGTCAAATGGTTCTCAAGGAGGAATTTAATAGATGTCATTCCTGCAACATCAAAAGGCTAGACATACCTACCACTAAGCTCAAATGATATCTAGAAGCTTCTAATCTAGAAGCAGTACAATACATATACCCCGATGAATAATAATATTTGGTGGGAAACATCAAAATAGAGGCCTTGAACCTACCTAACAAAAATACTTCAGTTTTAAAATAATACTGTTAGGATAAAGGTAGCAATGTGTCCAATTAATACTATATTCCCACTATCTTAACAACATATGTGACATGCAGTGTAATAAATAGCAGTTCAATAATTGAAAATGTAGAATACTACATATAGTAATTTTACCTTTTCTATCTTTTTCTGAACTCCCTTTAAACGTAATCTTGCAATTCCAACACGATATAATATACCACCTGAGAAGTCCCCAATCTGAAACCTAAGCAGCTATTGTATTGCACTCTCTCAGCAGCTAGTCAAACCTCCACAGTAAAGACAAACCTCACCAGAGCCATGAGCATCTGGTTTGCATCTCAGTTACTTCCCTCTCAATACCACACTCCAGCTATACTCAGCTCATATAATCTTAAAATAAAATGTCAATTAGATTTTCCTAATTTCCACCTAAGATGCCTCTTGACCTACAATATGCTTTTTCCTTTCTTTATTTTTAATCCCATTTCCTTCTCTAAGTATATTCTGTAAAGGATTGGTGAGATCACCTCTATAGCAAGTACTCCTCTGACTTTTCTCCCAAGCCTCCTCATCTCCTCCTCTAATCTTGACAAAGATTTCACACACAATACATCTTCCAGAGAAGAACATTTTTACTTGATTAAAACTTAAAATGTTCATTATTTGATACATGTGAACATAAAAAGAACACACTGATATTAATCAGCAGTCATAAAATCACGTCTTATGGAATTGTGAGTTCTATTATAGTGAGTGTGATGATTGGTATATGCTAACCAACAAGGCCACACCTACTAATAGTGCGAGTAGGTGTGTATCTGTGGGCATGGGCCTTAATATCCTTGTCCTAGTTGCCTGGAAGTCAGTCTTCTGTTTGCCTTCGGAACAAGATGTAAAATCTTTAGCTCCTTTGGCCCCACATCTACCTGGATGCTGCCATGCTCCCATTTTGATGATAATGGACTGAACCTCTGAACCTGTAAGCCAGCCCCAATTAAATGTTATCCTTATAAGAACTGTCTTGGTCATGGTGTCTGTTCACAGCAGTAAAACCCTCACTAAGACAGTGATGGTTCAGTTTTCTTCAAGTGCACTTTCATTTGTTTCAACATTTCTCTTTCATGGAATAAGTATGATCTCAAGAAAGACTATTTAGAGATGTATAGTTCTTATAAAAAGCACACAAATAAAAGCCAATAGCTATATAATGAACAATAATATCAAATAGGTATCAAAACAAGAACAGTAAATTTGAAATAGCAAGAACTATGGTGACTGCTATGTGAGAGGATGGTGCAAGGACATGTGGAGGAGGCCACAGAACTGTGCACCTCACCCTGAGTCATCACCTTGCTGCTCCAAGCTGTGTTAGGAATAAAAGAGCAGGGTGGGATGGGGGCTGGGGGCTGGAGGTGGAGGGAAGCTTTGTCTTGTCTTCAGATGCCTCATTATTTTCTCCTTCGCCTGCTAGCTCCAATTGGAGCCTTGTAAAACATTAGGCAAGCCTCTTAAATACTCCCTGTCTGTTCCATTTCACATTATAATACGGGGAGGTGGAGGTGGATGAGGGGGCAATGCTTCCCACAGCTTCTTCGAGGACAGTGTTAGATTGTCAGAAAACACAAAAGGAATTGTGTCTTCCATTACTATGTGGTATAGACCAGATGATACTCAAAAACAGGAGCCACTGAACAATTTTGTGTTTTGCTCACCTATGGTCACAACTCCAAATGGAGTAAATGAATGTGGGGTTCATAAAAAATGTGGCAACAATAAAAAGTTTATGAACATGCAATGATTTCAAATTAATTCAAGGTCAAACATGTAAGTTGGGCATAGCAATACACATCTGTAACTTTTGTACTTGGAAGGTGGACAAAGGAGGATCAAAAGTCAAGAGTAGCCTCTACTACAAAGAGAATTCAAAGCTACCATTAACTAAAAATTGTCTCAACACTTAAAACCAAAACAAAGCATAAAATGCTTAGTGCACAATGTGAGGAGAGCAGTTCAGATCTCCAGCACTCACATTAAAAGGCAGGTGGCACAGCCTGTTTTAAACTCACGCTTTGCACTGGGCATACCATCACACTGCAGAACAGCAACTAATTCTGCCTGAAAGATTTCTGCTACTTAAAACTGCTGTCCATTGTGAAGTGCAGTACTCTTATTACACATGCCAAAGGTTTCTGCATACAGACCCATAACAGTTCATGGAAAAACAACTACAATTTTCTACTGTCATTAGTTAGCATTTATCAAATTAGTGTATCTTAGGATGATCCTATGCAAGAATGGTGAAGAATTGCTGCTTGAGTTGTTACTTTACAGACATAGTACCATGGAGTTTGATTTGAGATTATGACAGGATTTGTAGCTTCTGAAATAGCCCTTATCATAGTTCTGTCATTTTGTATTCCATATTTATGTGAAATGGCACTTTGGTACTGTTTATTATAAAATCAAAATATCAACCAACCAAAAAAAAAATCTCTAGATTCTGCAGTTTTACAAATTCAAATTTAATTTTTTATATAATGGCAACTTACACCAATATTTGGTATTCTATTTTAAACTTTGTTTGAAAAGATTTCTTAGAATTATGACTCATGCTTGCTCAGTATCTGAAATTAATTTAGGGTATATTTTTAGGATAAAATGCTTGAAAAAGCTAAAAATCACTGTCAAAAAAGTGTGTTCACTTCAAGCTGTTGGTTTATAACTCCACTTAGAATAAGTAAACCAAGCTTCTTAGGCCTCATTTGCTAAGAGTTTTCTTTTAGGTCTGGTTGGAGAACAACACACTTGGTTCTAAAACAGTTTGCTGGTGATTTAATACTGGTAAGTCAGGTTATCAAACTGTGGGAACCACTGTTCTTAAATAATGTATTCCTGGCACAGTCACTTTTATTATCATCTTTTTTTCTTCTTAAAGATTCTATTATTATTCATTCATGTATCAAATTCCCTAGAACTAGAGCTACAGACAGTTGTGAGCCCCCCATGTGAGTGCTAGAAATCAAACCAAGGTCTTCTACAATAACAGCTTTAACTGCTGAGTTGTCTCTAACCCATTCTTATTTCCTAGTTGACAGGTGCATTTTATAGTAGTTTTCTATTTTCTTTCTTCCTGTATCAGTTCCAGTTGGCTTTGTATTTTGAATGCAGAAGAAAAAAATAAGATTAAAAATGTGACATTTCATGGCTGAGGAGACAGGTCCCAGACAAACTGCTTGCTGTGCAAATACAGGGATAGTAGTTCATATCTCCAGTAATCATAATAAAAGGTAGGCTGGTTATAATTCAAGCCTGTAATCTCTGTGCTGGGAAGGAGAGTCAGAGGGCCTGCATAGCAAGCTGGTTAGCTAGACTAAATGAATTGGTAAGTTCCAGGTTCAGTGAGAAACCTTGCCTCTCCAGACAATGATCAAGGAAGACATCTAATATCAACCTCTGGTATCCTCATGGGCACCCACAAACATGAACACACATGTATGCCTACATATAATGCAAACACAGACATACATTTTAGAATCCAATTTATCATCATCTTATTCTATTAATCACAGTGCCTCAATGTCTTCAGTTGTATATTAGGGACAATTATATAAACTCTAAGATAATACAAGTGAAATAATGAGTCTGTCAGACCAGGAGGCTCAAGAAATGGCTCAATAAGTACAGTGCCAGCCATGCAAGCATGAAGAGTCGGTTTTGCATCCCCATGACCAATGCAACACAGCAAGCACAGTGGTACATACCTGTAACTCCAGTGAGGGATGGTGGGGGCAGAAATATTGGGAGATAGATGAATTCCAGCCACCTTAACCCTATCACTAAATTTCAGTTTCAGTGAAGAGGCCTTGTCTCAAAAAGCCAAGTTAACAATAATAGAGGTAGTCATCCATATTGACTTCTGGCTCCTCACACATGCTGACTTGTGCACACAACCATGTACATATACCACATGCACACAATAAGTGTATTAGATCATAAATATTAAATAAACATTTCCCATTACTCTTACTCTGATGATCTGAATTCTATGATAACCATTAAAGAAAGGGATCATACGTACTAATGCTATAAATTACTAAGGATAGGCATAAAACTAATATATGGTAAACTGTTTCAGAGCTTCACTGGATTCAGTAAACTAGGAAGCAAAGGATGCCGCTCTACTCAGTTATGTTAGTCACCACTCACTACATAGCTATGGACAAGTCATCCACCTTAGTCCCAATTTCTCCTTCTAAAAACCTGAAAAATTGGGTGTGATGAATAAATGAGATACAAGTGGGTTTATTTCTTCTTTTTCTTTTTAAACTGCTATGGTCCTCCTGTGGGGGTGGGACACAGCAATCACCACCCTCTGTGTAGAAAGTGTGTAAGACATAAACAAGAAAGAAAATGTCCATGCCCCTCTAGTTTGACCATTAAATGAGTACAATAATCTCAATTACCACATATGCTAGGTACTGAACTTCTCTAATACTACATCAGTATTTAAAAAGTATTCCAAACAGGAATATTTAGTACAACTATCTCTGCAAAAAGTACTTTTTATATGACCAGACAAGTCCGTCAAGTAGGGCTTGGGTTATAAGTCAGTACCAGAATGACTATTAATAATGTGCAAGGCACTGGATTTAATCTCCTGTCACCACATATGGTGTGTGTGTGTGTGTGTGTGTGTGTGTGTACTGATGTTTGTATTGTGTGTTAATCTTTGTATGTGTGAAGTGACATTTGTATTACATATTAATGTTTGTGGGTATTGACGTTTGTATTGTGTATTAATGCTTGATGACATGAATATACAATACATATCTTTGATAACATGCTTTGTGGATTCTCACTAATGAAAAACAAGAATTAGAGCTATCCAGTTCTGAGGGCTTCCATGTAGGTGAGTCTTAATACTTCAAACGAAAAGAAGCTTCTCTTACATCTTGCTATGGACCCTTCCATCTGACAGTTCATCTATATTGCAACATTATTTTATAATGAGGTAAAAAAAAAAAAAAAAGGTATTCCCTGAATTCTGTGAGCTACTCTAACAAATCTATCAAATCCAAGAAGCAGCTCTAGGAATCCTTGTTTGTAGGCACTTTATTGTTCCTAAGATGATGACGTACTATGTCCTTGAACACTCATGAGACTCAGTAGACAATGTCAGAACTGAATAAGGATAGTCAGGGGTATCTACTGAATTTGATGTATGGAAAAACATGATGAATATCTGATTAAAGAAACTGTTTTGTATATTAAGCATAAGGGCAGAGAGGAGTGAAGATACTGTGCCCCCAAACCATGCAGTCAGAAGACTATAAGCAATACAGATACTTTACAAACATACATGTCCACATTTCCTGTCTTCACTTCAGGAAAATCTCTGAGGTATAGTTACGATTTTTACATAATAGGTATCCTATCAATGATAGTGTGCTAAATAACTAAAAAATTAAATGTAACTATATTCACAAATAAAATTGAAAATATTTTTTGGGTTATTTCCTAATGTTTAAAGGACCTAGTAAATAAAATGTTAAGTTTTAAGGATAAGAATGTACAGTCATAAGAAAACTGACATTTTATTATTTTTATAAAAATGAAGCTGTCAGTAACTCAAGAATTCAATGCGTATTTGGTTGCCAGTTGTTGTGCCTTAAAAGGAGTGTGAATTATTCAGTACAGGAAAGTGTTCTTTAGCTGCCATTTGTAACTGGGGTCCTACTCAGGAATGATACATCATAACATAACAAAATATGACTTGCATGATAATTGTAAACATAGACTTAACAAGATTTTCTGACTTTCCTCATCTCTAGTACTGCTCAAAATTCTTGAGCTTGAAGGGTCCCTTTCTGGTGTCCACAGAAACAATTCATTAATTTACTTCACATCATTGAATCACCATTCTTTTTCACGTCAATGATAGGGCAAGAAGTATGAAGACACATTTCCCAGGCTCCTGGGTAATGGTGGTGACAGCAACAGATCAAAGTTTAGATTATGCTGCACATCATAGATTATTACGATTATTACCATTTAAGTGTGAAAGTAACATTTTTGGGTATGAGTGCACCCATACAAGGCTATATTTATATAAGAGTAATTTACAAAGCTCTCTGTGATCTATACCTCATGTATATAACCATGCCTTTGTATGGTCTCCCTACCTTGAGTACACACTGGAATACAAAGCATGTTCTATCTCACACTCTCTATTGTTGGCTTTGCTGAAGCAAGCTGTTCTGTCAAGGACAGGCTCGCATGACAAAAACTGAGTTACCACTGGTACCAAATCTTGCCAAAAATTACTTGAATATACAGACTCTTTCCCAGGTGAAGTCCATAGGATATTAATGGCAAATTTCTTACATTATAATAGGTAGCACACTATACCACAACCAACTACCACATCCCAATATCAGAAATAACCACATATTCTTTCAGAAGAAAATGTATGCAGAGCTTTCTAAAATGTGTAGCTCAAGGCCACATCTGCTCTTGTCTGGATAAGAAAGTACTACTAATATTAGTGAATCATCTTTAGATTTTTGCTTACATAACCCTTAAGTATATTTGGAAAACTATGAGCCTTTTTATACATTCTTGATATCTGTATTTTCCCCTTGCAAATGAACAAGAGTATAAGAATGATGTCTCACTATTGACATTCTTTTAAACGCATCTATTCTAGTCAGATGCTGGCAGAACCTCTCAGAGGACAGCCATACCAGGGTCCTGTCAGCAAGCACTTCTTGGCATCAACAAAAGTGTGGGGGTTTGGTGTCTGCAAAAGGGATGGATCCCAAGGTAGGGCACTCTCTGGATGGCCTTTCCTTCAGTCTCTGCTCCATTTTTTTTTTTTGTCTCTGCATTTACTGGGGGCCATGTTTATCTATTGGAGGTGGTCTTTTCAGGTCCTATCTCCCTGTTGTTGGGTATTTCACCTAATGTCATCCCCATTGGGTCCTGGGAACCTCTCACATCCCTGGTGTCTGGGACTTTCTAGTGCTCCCCCCCCCC
>NW_022196904.1:57481358-57482998 GCF_008632895.1 Mastomys coucha
CCCCACTTATTTCTATTCTTGCTCCTGGTCCTCTGGACTTCTTTCTATGGTCTCTTCCCATACCTGGTCCTGCCACTCCTTTTCTCCCCCCTGCTCCCCTTTTTCCCTCCTCCTCCCCTCTCTCACTCAAAGTCCCTCCCTCCCCCTGCCTCCCATGATTATTTTGTTCCTCCTTCTAAGTAGGATTGAAGCATTCACACTTTGGCCTTCCTTCTTATTAAGCTTCATATGGTCTGTGAGTTGTATCATGGGTATTCTGAGCTAAGACAAATACAGATACTCACAGCCAATCATTGGACTGAGCCTGGGGACCATAGTGGAAGAGTTAGGGGAAGGACTGAGGAGAGCTGAAGGGGATTGCAACACCACAGGAAGAACAACAATATCAACTGACCAGATCCCACAGAGCTCCCAGGGACTAAATCCCCAACCAAAGAATGTACATGAGTGGGTCTATGACTCCTGCTATTTATGTAGCAGAGGACTACCTTATCTGGCATCAATGTGAGGGGAGGCGCTTGGTCCTGTGGAGGCTTGTTGCCCCAACAAAGAGGGATACTAGAGGGAAGCCTGGAGTGAATGGGTGGGGGAGCACCTTCTTAGAGGCAAAAAGGAAGGGAGGAGGTGGGGAGTTTGCAGAGGCGAGACTGGGAAGGGGGACAACATTTGAAATGTAAATAAATAAAATACTTTTTTTAAAAAAAGAAATATAGTTTGGAATAGTTTACCACTTAGAACTAAACAGAGCAACCAAATACCGATTTAAAGCTGGAAGAAACTTTTGTAAAAATTCCCAGCAATAGCCACAGTTTCAATGTGCCCGAGTTTATGGGTGTAAGTCTACATAATATGAATAAATAAGACATTAAAAAAAGATGCATCTACCCAAAGGAATTTAAATATCTTACCTATATGATAATTAAATATTGATGTTGATATGAATAAACTCATCAACAGTTTTAAAGAATAAAATAGAAGACAAAATACTAAAACTTATTTTTGCAAAAAATGTATTTTTAAAAAGCAGTATATAAACATTTTAAATAAGATGTGGCTTTTAAATGTAATACTGACTATCATTTCAAAGAAATGAAGTCATGAAATCTCTTACAAAGACAACTCAAATGGCAACTCCCTAATTAACCAATGTATAAATTTCCATTGCTGTTTGCTGATATTCCTCTGTTGGTTTGACTTACAATTTTTAACTGTGCAATAATAAAAAAGCATATGCACTCAGTAGAAAACATGCTTTGACCTGTTGTGGTTTCTAGTCTATAATATGCAGTACAGTATTCTGCCAGGACGATGGCAGGGGCAGAGTTACAACTCTCACGCAGTCTGGCATCATCAGATAAACAACCTAGACTCTGCAATATTCTGTGCTGCTGAGCTATGACATCCAGCAAGTTAGGTGGATTTCAATTTCTGATTTAGTAGGACATAAGCACATTTTAAGTTAAGGAACATCTGTATTCAACTTTCTTGAGAATAGAATATGTGTGTGTGTGTGTGTCTGTGTGTGTGTGTGTGTATATGTGTATGCATGTATGTCCCTACTAAACCTCATTTACAACCCACATTACACAAGGAACTCAAGAATAAAGAAGACCAAAAGGTGGACATTTCATTCCTTCTTA
>NW_022196904.1:57483492-57492149 GCF_008632895.1 Mastomys coucha
AAAGTTACATGTAAATAAAGAAAATATCAAAAAAAAAAAATCCCCAAATGAATTTAAAATGTGTAAATCTGTCAAAAAAATCTATAGAAAACTTAACTAATAAACACTTTTAATTTTAAATTAAAATATTAGGAACTAGTTATAAAACATAGACATATGAAATACAGAAGAATAATCAATATTTTATAAGTTTCTAATATCTGTAGTTAAATAAGACCAAAATATTCAAATACCAACTACCCTTATGTAAAATAATTGGTGCCAGAGACTTCTTAGGAGCATTTCAGATTTTCACATTAGTTGATGCTCGTCCTGTGCAATACTAATTGTGTACTACTCTCAGAAGGCATATCTGCCCTTACTCCACTAACTTAATACATATAGTCTTGCATAGCGATATGCAGGTATAGCTAAAAGCACAGTGTGCCCATCCTTCTTTTCATAGTAATCTCAAAAGGGCCTGCGTGTTAAGAATGCAACAGAACAGAATTCATCTAAAGTAGATTATTTACAAATGTTTATACCTGTTTGTTTATTCACCCACATGAGATAGCCAAGGAATCCAGAGCCTCATTATAAACTTGTTAGAAGTTTATTTATGTAAAATCTTTAATCACAGATGTAACTCAGTGGTTTATAAAACCATAGTATTCTTGTGGTTTAAATTACAAGTTTTTAAATAATAATTCCCAAAAAAAAAAAAATAATAATTCCCTGCAGAGCTCACAGCACAGAAGACCCCCAACAACGTTTTAGACATATGAATAAATGGACACTAAAAGTGGTTGCCCACAACTACAAGTGCTTGAAAGGAAACTGTATAAAAGGGAATCAATGACGACGACGACGACAACAACAAAACAACACTACTTGTATTTTGAAGTTTTCCTCCAGTGAGTTACTTGTGAAGTTCTTTGAGTCTGGCTCATTAGAAGCTCTTTGTTATTACTGTTACGTATAAACTTAACTTTGGTCCACAACAATCCTTATAGATGTTCAATATAAATGCAGCATATTTATACACTACTTAGAACACACTGCATCATCTTTTTAAGTGAAAGAAGGCCTGTTTGGATATAAAATCCAAGCCTGTTAGGCAGGCCTCCTTTTGCTTACAAAGACAACTAAGACTAGCTTGGTAAGACTTTGATATACAATGAAGTAAAGCAAGGGTTGTAGCTCAGTTGGTTAACTGTTTACCTAGCATGCATGAGCCCTGAGCTTGATTCCCCGTAGCATAAAAATGGGGTATGAGGATATACACAAATAATCTCAGCATTCTCATTGAGGGCGGAAGAATCAGTCATTATTCATTTAGTTGGAGGCCAGACTAGAATACATAAGACCTTATCTAAAAGGTGACAGAATGAAGTCCACAAAAAAGAAAGCCTTAAGGTTTTCCTACTACAAAAAAAAATCAGTAATTTTAATATAGTTATTCCTATATACTATAAAATTATAACATAGAGAACTATTAGTAAGAGCTATGTTGGCTCACTTATAAAAAGGAACACTACAAATAAACTCTAAAATCAAAATGGATAGGGGCTGGAGACAACTTAAATGGTAAGACTACTTATTACTCTTACAATAAGGACTTGAGTTTGGTACCTAGTTGCATGGTACTGTATAACCTTGGATACATGTGGTGCATATGAACTCATGCAAGCACACATATATACACAAATTAAAAAAAAAACAAAAAAAACTAACAACAACTTAAAACTCCCCAGTGGGTAACTGCCTGACAAAGTTCTCACTCATGCTGAACACACTGAAGCAGACTGTAACATACAAGGCTGCTAAAAAGGTTTGGGATTTACTCTCTTACACTGTGACTGCTGACCACAACAGAGATGAAGACTGGGGTAGTCTGAAAATTCTGAGAGGCTTAAACCAGATTTTATTCTTCACATTCTCTAAAGAAGTTAGCTTTAGGTTGTGCGAAGAACCCTCAATTTCCAGAGGCCAAGAACAAACTGCTGCAATGAAAGAGTAGAGTGGTTAGGGTTAAGAGGGTGCTTGCTTTGTCAATGAAACTAACCAGCATACCTACTTGCTCACAATTCTACTCCTTTGCTCAGTGAAAGGTTGTGGAGCTTTTGATAATACATAGACATGTTGAAAATGAAAAGCCATTTCAAATATATTAGGGATGTTTTCCATTTTAAGTAAATTTAGATATAAAGTCTCTGGTAAAACTTACTAAGGTAATCTACTTTACCATGTTATAATACAAAATGTGCTTATGAGGTCTAATAGGAAAAATGCACAATGTAATTTGTATTGCAAATAAGTTCCAAGGTAGAACATATGTGCTAAATAACAGGAATTGTCAAATGACATAAACATAACTGTATTAAATAGTGTTCCTAAAGATAGGGTCATATCAAAATGATTAACAAAAGCATAATAAAAAAACCCAAAACCTTTAAACCCACTTCATAGGAGGTTTAAAGTAGTACTCCTTAAATAAAACTGGGTAAATTGGTCATGGCTATAAATATGCCATGCTTTTACTTTTCATTTCAAACGATTCATTAATAACCATAAAGTATAATATAAGGAGTTTTTTTTTCTCTCAGCAACAAACTAAATCATTGCCCAAAAAAGAACCCAAAATGCAGAAAGACTCAAGGAAAAATTAAATGTGTTTTTCATAACTATATTATTATGTGTGAAGACAAATTTGATCTGTACATAAGACGATAGTTGTATCTTCACCTGCAGTTCAACTGTTAGATGTAAAACATAAAAAACTCATAATGTATTTATTATTATCCATTCACTTCTGGGTCACCTTTACATGGTTTCAGTACATTCCCCAAGGAAATGCCTAATGGACATGATTTCTTTCTAATAGTTATATAGATAACTAAGTCACTAAAAATATCTTTAAAGCAATGAAAACATTCCCAAAATTTAAAGCAAAACCTCTAAATGTAAAGAATAATCATAAAAGTACCCAAAGGTAATTGTGAAGTTGACTTAAAATATCATCAGAAGATGTTCAAAGAAATTGGGTGAGGTGGCTTTCAACTATAATTAATATATTTATGAAGCAGAGGAAAGAGGATGGATGGTTCAAGACCAGCCTAAGTTGTATAGTGAATCTCTGCCTTAAAAAAAAAAAAAAAAGTCAAATCAAACAGAAAACCTCTTGTTGTTTTAAACTTAATTGGTTTGACAAACCTATGAGAGATACTAAATAGAATGTGGTCAAATAAGGCAGGACAGGATTCCCTGTCTCTACACACAAGATACTGTTAAAAATTTGCTTCCCTTTCATTACTGTGAGTTATTGTGAGTTATTACTGATATACATTACAGTGAAATAATTAGGATATGTTAAAATTACAGGTACTGTTTTTTAAGCAAAATAATCGCCAATAAAAAATTATAACGCTTAAACAATAGGTTTGTATGGAGGAGAGCTTAATTCATTCTGTTTGAATAAATAGGAAGTTTTACAGTGGAACTGAGACATCAAATAGCAACTGTGAGTCCTTCTAAGAAATACTTCTATATTTTAGAAAAACAAAGTAATATGACAGTTAATGTTATTTTTTAAGTTAAGTATTATTTATAATTCACACATTACTAAATATGAGTTACCTCAACAATATCCGAGTTCGTTCGGCTTTCGTGAGGCTCGTTATACTCAGTGTACTTGAGAAGGACTTTGTCCATGTCAGTGCTAGCGTACTGAAACAGCTTATTAGAGCTGTTGAAAATGATGAGTGCTATTTCACAGTCACAGAGCACACTGAGTTCATAGGCTTTCTTCATCAATCCAAACTTTCGCTTTGTAAAAGTAACCTAGACAAAGAAAAACAGAATTTTAATTAAAAGCTTGGTTGTACTTGAAATAAAGTCTCTTCAATGACTCTTTCTTTACACTGAGCCAGATTTCAAAGGTAAAATGTTTCCAGTTTCATGCTCCACACATACCTCCCCCCTCCATTTTGCCACAGGACAACAGTCTTGTATTTATTGTGTATGCCCAAGGGCTCTGAAAAAGAGGTATTGTCATTGCCTTGTCCTTGGCTGTGGCTATACTACAGAAGGTAAGGAAGTAGCTGACTGGTGGCTCTTCTCACCCTAAACTGGTACCATCAGAATCCAACTCTCCTAGATTTCTGTTCCTAAACGGTTAAGGAAAAGCACTAATCAAACTTACACTTCTCTTCCCTAGCAAGCCTTTTTACTGTCTCCACTACAATTCAGTCAAAAACCAGCAAACATTATCTGATGCCATCCATCTTCTTTTACTATTTCTCTATTTAAAATCTGCTAACTGAGGCAGTTCTGAGACCAAAACATTTTTCATGGTTTTTGCTTTTGTTTTGTTTTGGGGATTTAAATGTTCATTTTATTATCACACTTGATATAGTTCACTTTTCATTTGGGTAACTATTTGTACATTAGATTTGGAATGATGCAAAATCTGTAGCCAATACATTTATATGCTTTTATAATATACTTTTTCTATAATTTATTTCTTTAATTCACTTTACATCCCAATAGCAGACCCCCTCCCTCCTGACCTCCCAGTTCTGCTCTTAACAATATATCCCTTATTCTAAAAGTTCCTGGAAGAGAAGTTTCTTTTTTCTTTTTTTCTCTTTTCCATAGCCTTTCCTCTTCTTTCCCTTCAAAACTCTCAGCTATTTTAAAGCTTCTACCATGGAATCACACCATCCAATGACTCTCCCAGTGGCAAGGATGAAATGACACATAATCCTGTCACTATTCCTCAAGAAGTGCCTCCTGACTGCCTTTCCCCAAGTCCTGCTCCCACACTGGACTCCAACCTCCTCCAAATATTCACCACCCAGTGGTACATCCTCAGTGCTACGATCAATGATCACAGCACCTAAAAGTCTCAATTTCACAAAGTTCACTCTGATGGCTTCTTTTCTAGCTCCTTTATTTTTGTGTCAGCTCTGCAGACATTCTTTTACCTTATCAAACCCTCAGCTCTAGTCTCCTTACCAGTTTGTTAATGTAGGTAAAGGAACACTCATCTACAAGCTCAGAACTAAAACATGTTTCACATTTGAAGTTTTTCTGTATTTCTGAAATGTGTGCATGTTAACAATGAGTTATCCTAAAGACACTTAATAAGCTGTTTCAGTACAATAGGACCTCGGCCTAGACATATCATTCATATATATACACCATACATACAATATAATGTAATTTCCCTCATCATTTTTAGTGTACCTACATTTTGACAACACCCTCTAACATGAGTTGTATGTGATTTTCCATTGTGGTACTGTGTCAGAAACCAAAAAGTTTCAGATTTTGGAGACATTTGGAATTCAGATTAAAGATGTATAACTATCTTTTTTCATATCTTTACTCTTTAGTGTTGATGGTCTTTCTATAAAAGAAAAAGGGTCTCACCTCTTCAAACATACATGCATCCTTTCCTCTTCTCTTATTAACACACTTGCCTGACATAGTGCCAGACAGGAACTGACTGTCCAAATATATACTCAATTATGGCAAGTACACATGCACACATCTAGTGTCACTGAACTGATACATAAATCTCACATTCAACAATGACTAATACTCCTAACTTCACATTTGTTATAATTATCTTCTTGTCTCCTACTACTTCGTTTTCCTTCAAAAACTACTTCACACTGGATAAAACAAAACAAAAACCCTATCCCAACATTCTATCCCAAATCTATCAATTTTTAATTGCTTCATCCACATTTTTCTTAACTTTTCCTTCTCTGCCTTTACTGATGTCTAACTTTCTACTCATTCTTGTATGTTTTCCCCTTTTGTGTTGTGATTCTATTCTGATCCACTAGATCAAATACTATATATAAACTTGTAAACATACTCTGGGATCTCTTCCAACTCGATCTTATCACTCCAGCCCTAACCCTTTCTCTCTTCTTTAAAATAAAAACACCAGAAAGAAATGTCTATAGTTGTCTTCCGTTTCACACTCCATATTCTCATCTTAACCAATAGAGTAAGACTCCCAGTCCCCAAATTCCACCAAGATTGAACTTCATAATACCATCATAAGTAATCTCATATTTGTGTCATTAAAGTCAATGAATACTGGTTATCTTACTTTCCACCACAGCAATGGTTGACAAAATCAACCATGCTCTTCAAATATTTCTATCCCAGATGTTTATGAACTAAACTCAAGGCTTCCTCTCAGCCTTTACCTACCTCCTCTTCAGACTTTGTGTGTTTAAGTGCCTATAGGCTTTCAACTAGCACTCCTTTCCTTTTTTATCCTCACACATTTTGACTAGTGGTTGTATCATGATTTTAAAAGCAAAAAAATAAACTCTTTCTAGTCTTTATCTGGTTCAGAATTATCATCTATTCAAACAACAAAAGCAAAACCAATTTTAAGTTATGCTGACTGATATTTAATACTCCACACCATCAGCAAACTGTTGACTTTACTTCTGACACAGACCTGGTATCTTCCCCCGTCTATGTATACCACTACACTTCTGAGCTACATTGCTCATTGTAATCAATATTGGACTTCTCTACTCATCCTGAACACCCCAGTAGCTACCATGAAACAGCCAAAGCCAAATGATCAACCTGTTTAAGTGAGAGCTTGCTGTTTCTCACTGTGGGGTAACTAACATCAAACTCAACTCAGTAAGGAGTAAAAACAATCTATTCTCCAGCTCCTTAGTTGACTTTATTGCATTCATCCATCTCCCTTATACCATTGAATGACATTAGCATAGCTTTACACATATATATGGGTACATGTGTTCCTTAGATAATGGCTACTTTTCAATTTAGGAACTTCATTATGTTTCCTATTTGAGGAATATATATTCCTCAAATAGGAAGCACATCTCTAGTATGGCTGCTTCCTTTACCTTAAAGAATTATATAATATATATTTAACCTGTTGCTCACATGGCAGTTTTCCTTTTATGTCATATACATAGGTTTGTATAAACATATAAGGAATTTTGCTATCTTATAAAACTATCATGAAGGCATATTTCATACTGGTATAATTAATTACTCATTTTAATCTTTGTTAATGATAGGCATAAATAATAATCTCTTCAGTATGTATTTAATGTACCAATTTTAACAACTTGGCAATGTCTTTTATCTGTTTTCATTTGGGATTTTCTTTTTCTATAAAGTTTCTTATATTTTATCATTTTCTTATAACATAGTTTATCCTTTACCTATCAAAAATATTCCTATGCCGATAAACTTATTGCTTTATCAAATATCTTTAATTTTTTCATTTATTTATTAACTTGTTGTACTATTGTCATTAAAAAGATTTTTTTGTTGTTGATTCTTTTTCAAACGGATCTTACAATATAGCTCTGGCTGGCCTGGAACTCACTTTGTAGACCAGGCTATCCTCCAACTCATAGAGACCAGTCTGCTTCTACCTAGCAAGTATAAGGATTAAAGGCATGTACCATCATGCCCAGCCCAATTTTTAGTTTTTATTAGACTTATGAATACAGATTTTTTTTAAATCCTGGCATAACATTTATACCATTATTAAATACACTACTTCACAAACAGTAAAAAAAACATTGCATGTGGTATTGAAATAGTTAATTTTAAATTACTTATGTCATGTGGTATTGAAATAGTTAATTTTAAATTACTTATGTCTTGGTTACCTAGATATACTAGATACAATGGAATTTTAAATTCCACAGATTCTTTGAAAATCAGAGAGATTAATATCATAGTGTTTAGGATGAGACAAGTATGTGTCTTCAAATTATGCACTGTGTAAACTTAATATACAATGCTCATTATCAGAACAGAGAAAAGTTTCTGATGCTCTTTTTTACTGTGTGCTGTGGGGGAAAGAGTGTGTGTGTGTTTTGGCATATTACACATGGATTTATACATGTATGGGGGCCAGAGGTCAGTGTCAGGTATCTTCTCCTGTACATTTTCATCTCTTTAAGATTTATGTTTAATTATATGCATGTATGTGTGTCTGTGTGGGCGTATGTACACATAAATGTAGTGTCTAGGAGCTAGATGAGGATGTCTGAACCCTTGCATCTGAAGTTACAGGTTACTGTGAACTGCCCAAAGTGAGTGCCAAGAACCCAACTCATGCTCTCTACAAAAGAAGTGCATGCTCTTAAGCTCTAAGCCATTTTCTCCAGCCACCCCAACTACCTTGTTTGAGTGCATGCCATGTGTATGTGATGTAGGTGTCCACAGAGGCCAGAAGAGGACATTGTATCCTCTGGAGTTGGAAATGCAAGCAGCTGTAAGCTGCTCAGTGATGGTGTTGGGAACTGAACTCAGGTCTTCTGGAAGAGCACAAGCACTGGTAGTCACTGAGTTACCTCTCCAGTCTTTCCATTTTATTTTTTAAGTCAGTGTAATTACCAACTGACTAGTGTGGCTGGTCAGTAAGCCCTACAGACGTTAAGCCTATTTCTGTTCTTCTATCACTGGGGGTTACAGGCACTACCATTCCATAATGGACTTTTCTATGGATGCTAAGGATCAGAACTTTGAACTTCATGCCTAAGCATCATGAACTTTATTCACTTAGCTATCTCAGCCTCTCTGCTCTCCCCCCAAATAAATTTTCTTTCTTTCTTTCTTTCTTTCTTTCTTTCTTTCTTTCTTTCTTTCTT
>NW_022196904.1:57492230-57493571 GCF_008632895.1 Mastomys coucha
TTGAACTCAGAAATCCACCTGCCTCTGCCTCCGAAGTGCTGGGATTAAAGGCATGCGCCACCACTGCCCGGTCCAAAAATACATTTTCAAAAGCATTTCTTTGAAGTTACAAATCATAAAGGGAGGAGTTGGTGAATCAAAGTACTAGCATATAACAATCTCCTCCTCTTCATTATTCCAACATATTCCAACTACAGTAAGCTTAGATGATGCCTTCTCAGCAATTAATTTTTTAAAATGTTTCAAATATGGCACCAAAGTTGATTAAGCCCACAGTGGCACATCAGTATCACTCAAACTCCATGGTTTACATCAGAGTTCACTTCTTATACATTCCTCAGGTTTGAATACACATATAACATGTATTATACATTTATATTATCATAAAAAGTGTTTTCACTGCCCTAAAACAACTCAATGATAGTCAGTTATTTGGATCTACTATAGTTTATTTCTCCAATCATGCACTGAAGGATGTACTAATGTTGTCTAAATTTTGTCAATTAAAAATAAAGCTGCTGTAAGCATGTATATACAAATTTGCATAAAATTAAGTTTTCAACTCTTCTAGCTAAACCCCAAAGAATGCAGTTTGTTAGTTGATCCTCTGTTAAATAGATTTAGTCTAGTAACAAAGGATGAGAAGCACGGTAAACTCAGATTCCAAATTTGCTGAAGCATCAGTGTAGGAAGTCTTAAAAGTTCTAACCTCCAGAAGAGCCAAAAGAATAGTAAAGGAAAAGAACAAAGTACTTTAAAACTTAAAATAAGCCTCCAATAACTAAGGTTATGTGGCACTGGTCAAAGGATATACCAAAAGACATGCAACAGCAAAGAAATAGAGCCACAGACACACACAGTCAACTGGTCTTTAAAAAAGAAGCTAAAAATACTCAGAAAAGCTTAAAAACAAACCATGCTGAAACAACTTTATATTTTAAAAATGAATTCAGTTATAGATCTTAAGCCCACAAAAAAATTAACTCAAAATGGATACAAGACCTATATATAAAATGTGAATTTTCAAGCTTATAAATGAACTGGGGCCTGGTTTGATACTTTTTACTTATTCTTCAAAACACAGGGCCTCACTAAGTACCCCCAGCTGGTCTTGATTCTGACACATAAACTTTGACATAAACCTAGAATTTGGGACCCTCACACCCACACCTAAGCTTCCTGAGAGCTGCAGTTACACAGCCGCACCCATCACCACACCCAGTCTCATCAATAACTTATTTTACCTTTTGCCTTGTTAGTAACAAAATATGATCTACCAAACAAGACATTTAACTGAATTTTACTGAAATTAGAAGCTTCTTCTCTATAAAAGACCCTGTA
>NW_022196904.1:57493581-57495761 GCF_008632895.1 Mastomys coucha
TACCTTTGGTAAACAATACCTCACACAGTACATTATCCAACATATGCAAAACACTAAAACTCAACAGTAAGAAAATTAAAAATCAAAATCCGATTTTCAAAGATGTACAAAAGATATAAATAGGCAGCTTACCACACAAAGGAGATACACAGAAAATTAGCACATAAGAAAGATAGGCATATATAGGTGAATACCATTATACAGATGTATTTTTATGCTGTTTTGTTCTGAACCTAAAAGTGCCACATACTTTTCTTCCTAAGAATTCTTAATCATTGGTCTAGACTAGACTAATGAAGCACTGCCTTAGCTACTGAAGAGGCAGGACTTCCTCTGGGATGGAAAGGCACTGTGGACACTTCAGTTGTTTCTCACAGGCATACAGTTACTACAATGTACTTCAAAGTTAGAGCTGTAAAACGCTTGTGCAAAAGAAGAGCAACAATAAAGAAAATGCAATTTGTTTCACTTCCTCTGTAAAGTGAAAAAAATTAAAGACAATAAAGTAGTTTAACAATTATCGTTAGATAAGGTATCAGCTTTCCTTTCTTTTGATAATGCATTTAAATGGCTACACATCTAAGAATAAATATTTTTCTCTTAATTTCACAGATCTTAATATTCTCAAAGTCATTTTATGGTCTTATGTTTTTCAAGTATAGAAAGTATAATTTATGATCATTTAAATATCCCATTGGCCAATGAATTTTTACTTAACTAGAAAATTTAAGTAGCTAATACAATATACTGTTTGAAAGACTGATATATTTTAGTTTTTTAAAGATACTTTGGTTTTCTTCTAAATATGAAACAGATGTTTTGTTTAAAAATCTCAACGTCTTGGGCCCACAAGTAAACCAGACGAACTAAGTTCAATCCCAAGATACCACAGTGGAAGGAGAGAATTCCTAAAAGTTGTCTCCTGAATTCCATATGTGCACTATCCTGCACATGCCAGCATTTTCAAATAAACACACATTCGAATGAATAACTTCTAAAAATATGTATTCAAATTTTCTCAGTATGTTAGTATATTTGCTTACAAATACATTTTAGGAACAAGAAGAAAACAGAACACAGTGGGGGAATAAGGACAAAGAATAAAGGAGACTGACCACAGGTTAACAATACAGATACCACACAAAGTTCAGACGCAGAGAATTTCTAAGAAAAAAGCAAACAAAAAAGATCAATAATCCAGCAGACAACTGGCAAAGCACACACAGAAAAAGGCTACTTTTCACCTTGTCAAAACAGAACGAAAGTCTCATAAAGATGACCAGCAACTCTCTAAAGGATACCTATCACAGGAATGTTAACTTGCCCACTTTTAAGGAAGTACATTCACAAGTACATAGAGCAGCAATCCAAACAGTAAATCTGGACATACTTTGCTACGAGCATAAGAAACAAGCTGCTGAACTGAAGGAATGAGTCAAATCACAAAAGGCCAGCACTAAGCAAAAGTCAGGAGAAACTATTACGCCATCATGTGAGAAAGTTACAACATTATTCAGTTATAACACTAAAACAATAAGTTTTCAATGAATGCATATTAAGGAAAACAAAGTGAATGGGTGATTACCTTTGTAAAGAAAAGATGAATAGGTCTACTGAAAAATTACAAACTAATATCTCATTTTCTTTTACAAATAAAAGCATCTGTAGCAAATATGTCAGGCCCGAAATTATTTCCAAATAATGAACACAACAATCTTTGTGCCAGTATTCTCTATATTCAACCTTTGAAGAAAGAATTTTAGTGTTTTTCTTCCTAAGTCTATGAAGGTATCTGCATCTCAATAAGCAGAAATAGATACTAAGTATTAGAAGCAGCAGGTGATCTCAAGCAAGGTTACTGGCTAACATCCACATGAAAAAGAACTATACTTTTATAAATAGAACTTAGCAACTAAACTACAGAAAATACAAATTGGGGTGGGGTCAGTGAGATGCTAGCAAAGGCACTTTCCACACAAATCTAAGAACCTGAGTTCAATCTCTACAACCCATACAAAGCTGTCCCCGGCCTCCACAAGTGTGCTGTACCTCACATGTACCAACCCAATAAATTATACAACCACTCAAAGTAATAATAATAAATAAAATTTTTAAAAAGAAAATTTTGGGAACTATGTTTTAAAAATCAAGTATCTAGAAATAAGTAAAAAAAAAAAAAA
>NW_022196904.1:57495771-57510257 GCF_008632895.1 Mastomys coucha
AAAAAAAAAAAAAAAAAAAAAAAATGTCTAAGTCCACATACCCAAAAGCATCAAGCCCTGTGGGTAGAATAATAAAAACCAAATGAAAGTAAGAAGGTTCACATGTGAAAAGTCTTAATATTATAAAGTCTTTTGTGTCCCTAAATGGATGCACATATTTAGTGGGGGAAACCCCCTGAGTCCAGGAAGATTCCTGATTGGTTGCCTTTGTGCAACCATTGACTTGACAGTTTCGTTTGGAAATAGAAAGGGAAGGACAGCCAGCTTATTCTGCAGAAATACAATGGCAGTCAACTATGGTACCAGAGAGATTAAATTATAGTAATTGCAATAGTGTAGAACTGAGCAAGGATATACACAGATAAGCAAATGCAACAAAATACAGGATCCAGAAATACAAATATATTTTATTTGACTCAAACTCAGGCAAGAGAGAAATGCAATGAATTACACAGGGTCACTGAACATCTAATAGGGAAAATAATAATTTTCCTACACTTTAACTCAAATATAAATTCCAAATGGATAATAGAACCAAAACATGAAAAGTGAAAGTCACCATATAATGGGAGAAACTGTGTCACAACTAGACATCTTATGTCACTAAGTAAGAACTCTAATTCTAGGAATGGGCTACATCTTGTTGAGTTGCTGGCCAAAAGGGTCTCCTGGCCCTACTCCACAGGCTATTGCCAAGGATACTGGTGGCTTTCTACAACCTGATTGTAAGACATATTGACAAGAACATTTACTTATGTCACTGAACATGGAGAAATTAAACTGGTTCCTAACTAGAGACTTTACCTCTACTAACTAGCATGCATGGTGTGAGAAGGTTCTCTGCATGTTAACACAGTGAAAAGTAATCATCCGTATCACTAGGTACAAATCCTGCAACATAAAACATACACTGGTACACAGTGGCACAGATGTTATAGGAGCACTCATTTTCTGATTGGATTTAAGGCTCGCTCCATGAGATAGAACCCATATCTTCTATTGCTATGGTGCCCAAGAGTTTGTCTAAATAGGTGATGGGCCTAAGGGAAAATACACTATCATTCTACTAAAGGAACATAGCACTGACTCCCAATGATATTCTGGTTTACTCAGGCCAGTGCCCCCTTCAATCTTTATCAGAGAAGCATCTTGGCAGTAGATGGGAATTAACACAGAGACCCACAACCGGACTATGCAGAGTGAGAGACTTTGGATCACTCTGTTGTAAATGGGATGTATTCATCAAACCCCTCTCCTCAAGGTTTGGAGAGGAAGAGATGCCAAGATTATAAAAGTCAGAGTGCTAACTCCAAGGAAACAGTTTCTTCCAAATACAACAGGACTTATACAAACATGAATTCACAGAGACTTTGGCAGTACACATAAGATGTGTGTTCAAGCCAGACAAGGCCCCAGCACTGAGAAGGGAAAGAAGATGCAAAGTCCTACTCCTAACCCACAAACTATCTGGAACAAATTTCTGGGAAAGAAAAAATCAGTTTTCTCCCATTGAGTATTATCAACAACACTCCTAGGGAGATCCCATATTCAGAGACAGCTGTCCAATAAAAATGGAATAAAATGAACTCCATGTTTTTGTGTATGCTGAGATTGGAGTGTTTTCATTTTGTTATTCTTGTCCTATTGGTTTGTTTTTATGTGTGTGTTTGTTCCAACTTTTTTGTACTAGATATATGACCAAGTATTCATGTGCACAAAATAAGAATGAAGTGAACTCTTCATGATAGTATGAGAGTAGAAAGAAATGTCTATTTAAGACAGATAAATATAAATCCATAAATTATGTTATATTGTTATACATTCATAAAAATATACAAATAAGCTGACACAGATCTACATGCAAGGCAACAGTCATGAGTTTTACAAGTACAGAACTGCTCAGAAGAACACAAACTGTACAAGTAAATGGGAACAACAGGCGTATTTACTCTACAGTGTTGAGGATTAGTTTAAATGACTTCCCTTGGGGCTGGAGAACAAGAGATAGGATAAACAGTGGCTCTGAGTATGTCACAAAGATTTTCTATATACTTTTTTAGACTTTGAGTATAGCTTTTATAATGTGGTTAATTCATACTTAGAATTCAAAACTCTACTTGCTGTTAGCTTTTCTATTGTATTTTCCTAACTTATCTCATTATAAATTATAGATTTTTACATAAACTCTCTCAGTATCTGATCTCATTTTTATATGCTATATATTTAAATCTTCTAGGGCTAGAGAGATGGCTCAGTGGTTAAGAGCACTTACTGCTCTTCCGAAAGTCATTAGTTCAAATCCCAGCAACCACATGGTGGCTCACAACCACCTATAATGAGATCTGACACTCTCTTCTGGTGTGCCTGAAGACAGCTACAGTGTACTTAGATATAATAATAAATAAATCTTTTAAAAAAATCTTCTAGAGAGAATAAATATCTACATTTTAATGACTTTCCCCTTTTATGGAAGAAAGAAAAAAGTTGAACCCTGAATGTGCTTTTTGAAAAAGAAAATTAAGATACCATTTTAGTTTATGACAGATGTGCCTATATCAAATTTAATCTAAAAAACAAATTGTCCAATTATATCTTCTCTTCTTCCTTTTTTGCAGAGAGAAAGAAAAGGAGGAGGGGGGAGGGAGAAGGAAGAAGTTATTTACTTGTAATATGTGTATGTAAAATATTGGCTAAATGCTAAAAATACCTTTTTCCTCCTCAAATGAGATGCCATTTTCTCATATATAAAAACAATTTCTGAGTTTACAACATAAGCCAATAGGAAAACAGAATTTGATATATTATACTTTCTCTAGAGGCAAGTGGTTAAGAATGCATTTATTCTACAAAACAATGGATACTTTATTGTCATATCAATTCTATATGTATTTCAGCCACAGTAGAAACAGGGCTTGTAAGATGTCAAAATTATTTATTACTTCAGTGATAATTTTGTACAGTTGTTTTTTATCAAATTCATCCCCTCCCTTGACTCCTCCCAGATTCACCTTCTCTCCCTTCCTGCCCAACTTTATCTTTTTTTAGACAAAGTCATCCTCTCAACTTATCAAGTCCCCACTACAGAGGCATCTCTAAATAGGCACAGTTTCTGTTTCCCTTTTAAACATTCAGTCTCTAACACATAGGTCTAAACTAGCAATGCCCAACTTAACCATGGGTATTCACAAGATGAGAGATAGGGGATTTTATGCTATTTCTCACTGTGCATACAAGCCTTACTTAATATTTATACCTCTGTGCTTGCAAAGCAGATCCTCCTTCCTCTACAGGCCACCATCTTCACATGCTGACATGTGGTATTCCTTGGACTTGTTCCTTTCCAATAATGGGATAGTTATTTTATTCCCCCTATTTTATCAACCATCCTAATGTACTACAAAACTGTGTAGGCCTTATATCTTTTTGCTAAGCAGTCTCTATGAGCTGAAGTGAATCAAGCTGGACTGGACTGGACTATAGTGATGACTTCCATTAACATCCCCTTTCTACCCCACTCCCCTGCCACACACTTAGCTGTGTCTAAAGTTCTGTCTGCACTCAGGTAAACTTCTACACTGACCTTATGAAAGCACATTGTCAGTGCTGTGTAGATCCAACTGAGCTTGCAGAAGCTGTTCTTCAAACCTCTGACAAACTTCCCAGAGATAACATCTCTCTCTACTGAACATGCTTTGAACATGAGGAATGAGAAGCTTACTATAATAGTCTCTGAAATTCTTTTTTCTTCTTTTATCTAAATCAAAAAGTCAGTCAAGTTTTCTTAAAACTATAGACATCAAAGATTTAGAGCCTATGGGTCATAGAGTTTTATGCCAACTACTCAATATGCAAATGAATAGGCATAATGGTGCTAATAACACTTGGAAAAACAGGCAGCTAGTTTTAGAAACAGATTGTCAATCAGTATTAAGTGTAACAATTGGGCTCTTCATGGATCAGAATCATATGGATTAGATCAAATTATCCTGAATTTCAAAAAATTCACTGACACTGGTCCAGAAAAGTATCAGTTAAAGCTGACATGATACATATGTGCTTAAAAAAATATATGAGATAATATGGCTTCAAAACTATGTTCATTTCTTCTCAGTTAACCACAAACTATAAGTGACTAGAAAGCACTCACAGTAACTGCAAATCTGCACAGGCCTTAGTATGATAAGAGATGGTATTCTGACAACAATAACGAAAGACTAGCAGAAGTGAGTTGTGTACCAGAGACTAAGCACGTATGGCAACTACACGAGAAAAATGGAAGGATTACAGTGACTTGACTTTTCTATTGCACATATGAAAAAAAAAAAACTTGAAGGTTTCTTTAAAATATATGACAGAAAGGAACAATTTTATATCTAACAGTTTTCATTTATTCTGGAACTTTAAACACTTAAGAGTTGAAATTAAATTTAAGAAAGATTTGATCATTCTATACTATGTTTTAAAAAATATGATGGCAAATTAAATAAGTTAAAATTTGATTTACCTGTCGGTTCCTTTCATCCATTATGCGTGTGATTTGTATTTTCTTTCGCCCCATTTTTAGTCACCTTTTCTTCCTTATATTCCAAATAATTAATTCAGAAGCTAATTTTCTTCACTCTCTTAATGCATTGTACACAGCTCCTAGTATTTAACCTTCTAGTCCAAGGCTGCCGCTGAAATTATCTTAAAAATCTAAAAGAAAACACAAATTGGAAGATTTCAATTATGTATAACTAACAAATCATTAAATGCTATACAAATTTCAAATCTGCTTTTATGCTAACACAGTAAGCATTCTTAGGCTGTAATTTCTATCTACAAAAATAGAGTGAGCAGGTTTGAAGTCTTAATGACTTTACCCTCTAAAAGTTCTCCTGGATCTACTGGTCCTTTATGTAAGCAAATGTAGCTGGTGTTTGAGATTTTTACAATGTCCATAATAATAATGACAATAATAACAGCCAATGTTGCTGAGATTTTTCTATATGCCAGGAATTTTTCTAAGTATAGAAAAATCTTCATCCATTCATTCTTATCTAGAATCTCATTAGTTAGACTTTATTATCTCCGTTTGTAAATATGAGGACTAGGAATATAGAGACAGAGAAGGAATTAAGTAACATGCAAAAGGTCACCCAGTAAAGGGACAAACATTTGGATAAGATTTCTGTTGTATGTTGTCAACAACATACAATATTCTTTATGGCTCCTGATGACCTTAGTGCAAAAGATAATGAATATGAATAGCCCCAATTTGCCCTTATAAATTCTTCTAAATCAATTTACTCTACAGCTAAATTTATAATACTATTCATTAATCCACAAAGACACTACTATATAAACTTTACATTATTATACATTTAAGTGAATACTATTTCTCTGGCCATTGAATGAGTACCTCCTCATCTGTTAAGATTCAGTTGAAATACTACCTTTTGATAAAATCAAGACCAATTCAACTTGGTAAAAGAAAATATAAGCTATTTGGGGTGGGGTGTGAATATAAATGTGTAAATTCTTGAGACCAAACCTTTAATATTGCATATACATGGCTATAAAACTTCAACTTTATCATGCAAATTCAGGGCCATATAAAATGTGAATCTGCTTATAGGCAATGGGTTCTTCACTTCCTAGCATTAGTGCATCCCTGCCTACTAATCTTCCCATTTCATCATTTTACTTTTTAACTTACACAATTATAGCACCTGCTACAATGACAACTTACTAACTCACTCTGTAGACCAGGCTGGCCTCAAACTCACAGAGATCCACCTGCCTCTGCCTCCAGAGTACTAGAATTAGAGGCTTTTATGCCTCCATCACCACCAGCAGGTTAGCTTTTACTAATGTCATATTGCCAGCAACATTAGAGACACATTCTCTAACTGTTCCAGCATAGGGTCTTTAAAATGTCGACATGAGAGTCCAATATTCTACCAAATGCACTGAGGATGTGTCTTCTCATACAGTATTACACTGTATTGATTTTTACTTCTATACAAATGGACTTTTTCCAAACTAACTAAATCAGAAATAGAAGTTTGATGATACACAAAGCCAACCTCCAAAGGCCTGCCTGAAACAAGTTACAGTAAGGTGATTTTAGCAGAGCATTCTCAGTGACTCATGGAATAAGCAGTTCCCAATGAGATCAACAACTTCACCGACACACAGAACATAGTACCTCTAACTGCAGAAAAATACTATCTTCATAGCTACATATAAAATACTTGCAAAAAGTGATTACATGATGGATCATAAAATATCAATATATTTCAAAGGATAGACATGTTCTGATACCACAGAAATTAACAAAAATTTAACTTCAAAGTGTGTGTGTGTGTGTGTGTGTGTGTGTGTGTGTGTGTGTATACACTAAGGATCAAACATCTAAAAGATCCATACTTTAAGGAATGAGAACTATAAAAGATTTTTCATGACATGCCACTAACTAAAATGTTATAACAAAATGTGCAACAAACCAGGCATGAAATTTCCAGTTAATGCCATATTTCATGATGATGACTAAAAGCTTTTTCTGTAATATCAGAAATAAGAGAAGGCACATTCTCTACCATTTCTATTCTGTAGCAGACTGGAAGTTATAGATAGCAATTTAGAAAACAGAAAAAAAAAATAGAATTTCCAAACTGGAAAAGGGGAAGTGACTTATCACAGACAACATGTATTATAATTAGGAAAACCTATTCCTTTAAAAAAAAGTTACTATAATAAATTCAAAGTATCCGGATATAATATCAACACAACAAAATCAGTTGTATTTCTACATACTTAATGTGAAATAAGGTATATTAATCAAGGAAATAAAAGATTAATATACTAAAAATTTTAAAACACCAGTCACAAATATTAACTTATTGGTTATAAAATTTTATGTATTACAATATCAATACTACCCAAAACAATCTACAAACAATACTATTTATTCTATCAAAATCCTTATTTTTGTAGCATTTCAAAGTCATTCTGAAATTTATATTGAATCTCAAAGGAATCCACAGAAAATAATCTTGAAAAAGAATGAACTGAAGGACTCACTTTTTACTATTTAAAAATTTACTAAAGTCACAAATTGAAGTAATATTGCATAAACATAGAGGAAGACATGAAGACTGATGAAACAGGATAGAGGGCCCAGAAATAAATATCAGTGGACAATTTTTAATAAAAGTGCCAAGAATGTTCAATATGAAAGGGAGTTTTTTTTTTTTCAAACAAATGGTGGAGAAACTAGACATCCACAAGAATGCAGTTGATGCCTACCACAAGCCACATTCAAACACTAACTCAGAATGAATCTGAAACTGAGATCTAAACCCAACTGTAAAACTCTTGAGACGAAAAGAGAAAAAGCTTCAAGAAACTGGATCTGACAGTGATTTGTTACCCACAATAGATTGAAGAACAATAAACTAGCCTGCACTGAAATTAAAAACGTGGAGACTAGAAAAATTGCTCAATGAGTTTAATACTTGCCACACAACCACAAGAACCACAGTTTGTATCCACAAAAGCTACCCAAAGCTAGGCAGACATTACAGGTGTCTAGAGTCAGTGCCCAGGAGATGCTCTGGATTCAGCAACAGATCCTGCCTCAATATAGAAAAAGAATGACCAAGGAAGATACTACATGTCAAGTAATCTCAGATGTTCAGGCACTCATGTGTACCCAAACAAATGTGAACACACATCCATGTTTGAGTAAGTAAATACATTTCAATAAACACCATTAGCAGAATAAAAGAGCAACCCAAATAAAGGAAGACGTAACTACATATATGACATGGAATTAATATCCAAACTATATAAAAAAATTACTAAAACCCAGCAGCAAAATGATCAAACCTAAAAATGGCCAAAAGATAAGACAAGTAAGATGTCTCAGTAGATATATTTGCCACCAAGCCTGATGACCTAAATTCAATCCCTGAAACTCAAATGGTATAAGGAGCTAATTAACTATGGGCAAAGGAAAACAAGAATGGTGGATCATACATGAAATCCTACAGATCTTGGGAGGCTAAGGCAGAAAGAACACTGCAAGTTGAAAGACAAACAGTTCTGGGTTCCAGGCCAGCTTTGGTTACAGAAAGATTCTGCCTTGGGGGTAAGTTGGAGGGTGGGGGAAGGAACATAGAAGTATATTTCTTAAAAGATGAAAAAAGAGGATGATGTAGAGAAAAACAAACACTCTTCCATTGCTGATGGTTTGCAAACTGGTACAACCACTCTGGAAATCAATCTGGAGGTTCCTCAAAAAAAAGGGAAATAAATCTACCTGAAAGACCCAGTTATACCACTCTTGGGCATAACCCAAAAGAAGCCCCACCATACCAAAGGGGCACATGCTCCACTATGTTCATAGTGGCCTTATTTGTAATAGCCAAAAGCTGGAAAACAACTCAGATGTCCCACAACAGAAAACTGGATACAGAAAATGTGGTACATTTACCAATGGAGTACTACTCAGCTATTGAAAACAATGATTTCATGAAATTCACAGGCAAACCGACAGAACTAGAAAATATTCTGAGTGAGGTAACTCAGACCCGAAAGGACAGGCATGGTATGTACTCACTAATATGTGGATATTAGCCAAAAAAAGGTACAGAATATCTAGGATACAATCCACAGACCTCGAGAAAGTTAGCAAGCAGAAAGAACTAAGTGAGGATGCTTCAATCCCACTTGAGAGGGAGAAAAAAAATAACCATGGAAGGCAGAGGGAGGGAGGAACCTGGGTGGAAGAGAAGATGGTATGGGGAAAAGGGGGAACATGATCAGGTATGGGGGTGAGGGAGAGAGGAGAATGAATGGAAATATGCAACCTCAGGGGAGGGAGATGGGTAGGCCCTCTAGAAAGTACCAAAGACCTGGGAGGTGAGAGACTTTTAGGTCTCAAAGGGAAGGACCTTAGATGAAAGGGTACTACAGTGGGGAGAGGGAACTCAGAGTCAGTAGAAAGGCAGGGCATCAAGTAGAGGGGTGGGTGGTCATCCCACAGTCAAACTCTGACCCAGAATTGTTCCTGTCTGAAAGAACTACAGGGACAAAAATGGAGAAGAGACTGAGAGAAAGGAGGTCCAGTGGCTGGACTCAACTTGAGATCCATCTCAAGGGGAGGCTCCAAGGCCTGACACTATTACTGATGCTATGATGTGCTTACAGACAGGAGCCTAGTATGGCTGCCCTCCGAGAGGCCCAACAAGCAGCTGACTGAGACAGAGGCAGATACTTACACCCAACCATTGTTAGGGACCCCTGTGGTTGAATTAGGGAAAGGCTGGAAGAAGCTGAGGAAGAAGGTGACCCCATAGGAAGAGCAGCAGTCTCAACTAACCTGGAAGGCATCCTCTTGGGAACAAGAGGGGAGGAGAGATGGGATAAGGAACTGTGGGGGGGGGGGGGCAGGAGGAGGGAAGGGCTGGACTGTAAAAAAATAAAAATAAAAAAAAAATGAAAAAATGGTCAATAAACATATGAAAAAAGTTCAACATAACTAATTGTTAGGCAAATGCAAATGCAAACCCCAATGAAAACCTCCTCTCCACACAATCAGAAGACTATTTACACGTTATTATTAGGGGATGGGGTGGGGGAGGAGTGGAGGGGACAGGGTGCAGGAATATGTCATGGATTATGGATTGAGTGTGAAAATCCATCATGTGGGACTCTGGGGATCAAACTCAAGTCACTAAGCTTGGCACAAAGTGCTTTTATTCACCCAGCCATTTTGCCAACCACAAATCACTATTACTTTTTAAAATATAAAAAGGAAATATTAGCACAGTTATGTAACTGAGACCCTTGTATAATTTATGAGAACACAAAACACAGCAGCTGCTGTGGTAAAAAGGTATGACAGATGCTTTTTCAAAAAAGAGGTAGAATTTGAGCTGACAATTTTACTTCTAAATATGTAAGTTAAAGAATTTAGAGTACATAACTGAGATATACACATCAATATTCATGGGAATACTATTTACAATAGTTTAAAAAAAGAAAAGGCCAGCGAGATGGCTCAGTGATTAAAAGTGCTTGTCACCAACCTTGAGCATCTGAGTTTGAGTCCTGGTAAGCAGATGGTAGAAGGTGAGAAATGACGGACATTGTCATCTAACTTTATGCACTCCATGTGCCATTTGCAAACCTATACTAGGTCAGTCAGTCTGTCTCCTCTATTCCCTCCCTCTCTTTAAAGGAGAAAGGAGTGCTCTTGTCTTTAGATGTGCACACAATATATCATGTACAAAACCATTGTTTGTCTTCTTCCCTCCCTCCCACCCTTTGTGTATACCTGTGTTTCAAATAAATGAACAAATAATTTTAAAACAATGGAGAATTAAAAAAATAAATAATTCCAATTTTAAAAATTTTAAATAAGTATTTAAGTGTACAGATATTAAAAATAAGGTAAAACCTATTACTAAACTTGACTAGTATTAGTATCAATTACTGAACCAATCAAAAGTCTCTATTTTTGTGATTCTAGTGAATCAAGGACATATCAAATGTTTCAAAAGCTTCTAAAATAAACTCTGTAATAAAACAATTACTTGTAAGCAATCAACAATAAAATTTTAAGAAATAAATAAAAGAGAAAATCTCTATAATTCATTACTTCTTTACAAACTAACTTAAGGACTCAATTTTGGATATATTAAAAGTTGAGGCGGCCAAGAACAAGTGGAAATATCAATGGGAAATTCAACCTAAGACTCATTCTGCAGGGCTAAAAATTATACATTTGGGAGTCTCAAGAATACAGGAAAAATTAAAGAGACAAAATGTACTGGGCAGTGGGGGCGTACACCTTTAATCCCAGCACTCGGATGGCAGAGGCAGGCGGATTTCTGAGTTTTGAGACCACCCTGGTCTACAGAGTGAGTTCCAGGACAGCCAGGGTTACACAGAGAAACCCCGTCTTGAAAAACAAAACAAAACAAAGTCTACCAAAAAAACCAAAAACACTTATTTCTGTTACACAATAACAGCTCCAAAGTATGCTTTAGACATGAGATTGTAAACAATTTGGTCAACACTCAATACCCAAAATTTAAGTAGGAAATGGACTCTCAACTTATCTTGAAATGTCCATTTCAAGTCTACTTTCAAGACGTTATAAGGAAACAGCAACCAAAACAAAGTGGCAAGAGACACTTTGTATATGTTTATTCCAATGCACTCAAAACAATGGGGATATGAGGAAGGTAGAGACAGAAGCACACAGGGACCGCCTGTCCTTACAATGAACTGTTACAGCCATTTAAAGGCTGGATAATGAACAATAATGAACAGCCTATGTTCACAATACTTTTGTTTGTTTGTTTGTTTGTTTGTTTGTTTTGTTTTGTTTTTCGAGACAGGGTTTCTCTGTATAGCTCTGGCTGTCCTGGAACTCACTCTGTAGACCAGGCTGGCCTTGAACTCAGAAATCAGCCTGCCTCTGCCTCCCAAGTGCTGGGATTAAAGACGTGTGGCACCACCTCCTGGCCACAATACATTTTTGATAGAAAATAAAATGCTAGTTTTCTTTCCAAAAGTCTGTGGATAAAAGATAAAAAACCTAAGTGCTGCAAGTCAGGAAACAGAAACTCAGAAAACTTCTGAGAAGTTTTTTTCACTGTTTTCATTTAATGTAATTACTGTGATGATTTAAAAAAAAAGTTACTACAAACAAAAACTAATAGCTGCTTTTAAAATTTAGAAAGAAAAAAATACTGATAGCAAAAAAGAGTTTAAGAATGAACGTTAAATATTTCTAAAACTTTGTTTCTACTTCAGCACCTTGTGCAATTTCCAGGTTCTATTTCTTCAAAACATGTTTACAATTTCAATCTATTATCTGTCTGAGATAGCGTACCACTCCTAGAATGAGAAAACCCAGATCCTTCTAGCCATAAACATGTAATACCACTAAACTAGCTAGAGATCTTGGCAATTTCTAAGTGAAAATAACTTTGTAACAAGAAAGTTGAAAGTACATGCATTATATGTATATTTTCATATATTTAGAGTAATATAATCTAAATATATGGTATTACTAAAAAAACTATATATCCAAGTATGGTATGTTATTAATATTTATGAACCTAAACCAAAATGAGTATAATATTTCCTTGACCATACAATGGAAATCAAAAAACATAAAATGAAAAAAATCTAATAATTAATTTTCAATAACTGGAAGTAAACCTGGATATTATAAAAAAAAGTTATATACTTAAAGAAACTAAAAGAATATTATATTAAAACATATATAGCTTTTTTTGTTTTAAGTACAGCAGCTACTTTCATTTGATTCCCCTATTAACTGTAAGCTAGCAAAAAGAAAGACAGAGTGCTACCTGAGTCAATTTTGTTCTGGGACTCACTTTTATCTGAACCTGTCCTTAACAAAACATCAATAAAGCTGTCTTTAAAGGTGCCTTATAATTTTCAAACAATTTCAGAAATCATTATATTTCCTTCAGCAAAAATGAAATCTACAATGACTAGTCCAAATTCTTAGTGATTAAAATATTCAAAAATTTAGGAGTTATTCCCAAACTTCTAATCATTAATATATCAACTTTTCAAATTATGTATTAGTCTTCACTGTTATCCACTCTTTTTTCTATCAATCTCCTCTTTTACTTCTAGTAAGTATATTTGAGTAAGCATTATTACTTTTATAAAAAGAAAGCTAATATAATTTGCCATAGTAAGCAATACCTTCAAACATAATTAAGTTAAAGCAAAATGGAAGAAATTTATTATAGTCATATGTATATATATATTTCATAATATGTTACTTATCATAATTATAAAGTAAAAATATGTAACATACATACATTTATATAATTATAACATTAATAGTGAATCCAAACAATTATAAAAAAAATGTACACATGAGAAAGAGGAATGTTTGGGCACTCTTTCTTGGTAAAATTAGAATACTGAAAATTAATTCCAAAATTCAAGATTCAAGAAAATAGCTTTTACACAATAAAACTTTGCTTCAGGTGATTTCTAGAGCCTTTCCCCTAATCTGAAAATATAGTTCCTAATTTTCAAACAGTAATAGGAAATAGGTATTACTTCCATCTATCTCTGCCATCTATTTTTGGTTAAGACTATAATTTTTTTTTTTTTTTTTTTTTTGGTTTTTCAAGACAGGGTTTCTCTGCATAGCCTTGGCTGTCCTGGAACTCACTCTGTAGACCAGGCTGGCCTCGAACTCAGAAATCCGCCTGCCTCTGCCTCCCAAGTGCTGGGATTAAAGGCGTCCACCACCACCGCCCGGCGACTATAAATATTTTTAAGACAACAACCTCGCTATGTTTGGCCTCAAACTCACAATGGTTTTTCTGAGCTTCCTGAGTGCTGGAATTCTAAGTATTAACTACTATACATGGCTTTGTAAAAGACCAGGCATGGTAAATAACTTCAAAAGGTCTCTTATCAGACCTTTCTAGTATGTTTTTGTAGAATGTTCATATAAAAACTTTTTTTAATTCACATAACTTCTTTATAAAATTGACATAAGAAACTATACCAGAGGCAGTGGATATTAGCCCAGAAGATTGGAATACATGAAGTACAATCCACAAACCACAAGAAACTCAAGAAGAAGGAAGACCAAAATGCTGATACTTCATTCCTTCTTAAAAGGGGGAACAAAATATCCATGGAAGGAGTTGCGGAGACAAACGATGGAGCAGAGACTGAAGGAAGGACAAGACTGATATAGCTGTCTCCCAAGAGACTCTGACAGTACCCAACTAATACAGAAGTACAAGTTCACAGCCATCCATTGGACTGAGTACAGGGTCCCCAATGAAGGAGTTAGAGAAAGGACACAAGGAACTGAAGGGTTTGCAGCCCCTTAGAACGAACAACAATATGAACTAACTAGTACCCTCAGAGCTCCCAGGGACTAAACTACCAACCAAGGAGTACACATGGTGGGACTAATGGCTCCAGCAGTATGTGTATAGCAGAGAATGGCCTAATTGGTCAACAATGGGAGGAGAGGCCCTTGGCCCTGTGAAGGTTCTATGCTCCAGTGTAGGGGAATGCCGGGGGCAGGAAGCGGGAGAGGGTGCATGTTGGTAAGCAGGGGGAAGGGGGAGGGAACGGGTTTGTTCTTGTTGTTGCTTTTTGGTTTTTGGGTTTTTTTTTCTTTTGGAGGGAAAACTGGAAAAGGAGATATTGTATGACATGTAAATAAAGAAAATATCTAATTTAAAAAAAAGTTGAAAAAAAAACGAGGACTTGTTTCTCTTCCAATGCAGCCGAGCTAAGTTCCTAGCATCCATATCAAAAGGCTCATAACCACCTGTAACTCAAGAGCCAGAGGTCCTAATGCCCTTGTCTGGCCTCTATCTCCATGGGCACACAAGAAGCAAAACCTCCCCACCTCCTCTTCCCTCCCTCCCTCCCTCTCCTTCCCTCCCTCTCCTTCCCTCCCTCCCTCC